>NW_023276919.1:6118163-6146043 GCF_003668045.3 Cricetulus griseus | reverse complement strand
CGGATAAGGAGGAAAGATCACTGGTGTCACATGGCTCTAAGCAGTGATGGCAAATGGACCCAAAAATATCGTCTGGCCTACCTGTGCCAGTGGATAAACACAGAATTTCCACTGTGCCTCCGTGTGTCGGATCCTGCCTCCGAACTCGGATACTGGGCAGATGGAGAAAGAACTTCCACTGGATTTTGCTGTGTATGAGCCCGCAGACAAACTCGGATAAGAAGCAGAGATAACTGGTGTCAGATGGCTCAAAGCAGTGACAGCAAATGGTACCAGAAACATTCCCTCACCTCCATGGGCTGGCAGATGAACACTGAGCTGCCACTGGGCCTCGGTGTGTAGGATTTCCCTGCAAAACCTGGATCCTGTACAAAGATCACTTGTGTTAGATGACTCTAAGCAATGACAATGAATGGAACCAGAAAACTCACCTGACCTCCATAGGAATGCAGATGTACACTGGACCCCCAATGGGCCTCGGTGTGTCATATACCGCTGCCAATCTAGGATCTAGGGCCAGCATATGGATGTAGAACTGCCAATGGGTGTCTGCGTGTCCAAGGCCTCCCCCTAACTTGGATCAGGAGCAAAGATCAGTGGGGTCACATGACTCTAATAGTGACAACCAATGGAACCAGAAACGTCACCTGGCCTACCAGGGCCAGCAGATGTACAAACAACTGCCACTGGGCCACTTGACATTTAGTAGCTTGCTCCTGAACTTGGATCCAGTGCACAGATCACTCTTGTCAGATGACTCTAAAAAGTGACAAGAAATGGGACAAGAAACAGCCCCTGGACTCCCTGTCCAGCAACATGGATGCAAACTGCCACTGGGATTCGACGTGTAGGAGCTCGCCCCCGAAATCAGTTCCAGAGCACAGATCATTGGTGTCAGATGACTCTAAGCATTGACAACAAATGGAAGCAGAAACAGCCCGTCAAACTCGGATCATGTGCACAGATCACTGGTTTCAGATGACTCTAAGCAGTGACAATAAATGGAAGCAGAAACAGCCCCTGGCCTACATGAGCCAACAAATGGATCCATAACTGCTACTAGAAACTTGTGAGGGAGCCATGGCAGAACTTGGATCTGGCACAGAGATCACGCGTGTCAAATGACTCTAAGTAGTCATGATGAATGTAACCAGAAACATCCCCTGGCCCACGTGGGCCATTGGATGGACCCAGAACTACCACTGGGCCTCGGTATTTTAGAACCCATTGCCATAGTCAGATCCTGTGCTGTCAGTTGAATACAGAGCTGACACTGGGTCTTGGTGTTTCCGAGCCTGCAGCCGAACTCTGATCAGTAGCAAAGATCTACGGTGTCAGATGACTCTAAGCAGTGACGATTAATGGAACTGGAAACAGACCATGGCTTACCTGGGCAGCATAGGACAAAGTACTGCCACTGGGCCTTGGTGTGTAGGATCTCGCTGCCAAACCTGGATCCCGTTCAAGGTCACTGGTGTCAGATGACTTTAAACTGTGATGACAAAGTGAAGCAGAAACATCCTCTGCATTCCCAGGTCAGGCAGATGGACACAGAATTTCCACAAGGCCTTGGCATTTGGGAGAGTACTGTGGAACTCACATCAGGTACACAGATCATTGTTGTCCAATGCCTCTAAGAAGTGACGATGAATGTAACCAGAAACAGCCCCTGGCCCACCTGGGCCAGTGGATGGACACAGAAATGCCAGTGATGACAATGGGAAGCAGAAATTGCCCCTGGACTTCCAGGTCCGGCAGATGAACACAGAAATGCCAATGGGCCTTGGCGTTTCGTTGAATGCCTTCGAACTCAGATTATGTGCACAGATAACTGGTGTCATATGACTCTAAGCAGTGATGGTGAATGGAATAGGAAACAGAACCTGGCTTACCTGGGCTGGCAGAGGACACAGAATTGCCACTGAGCCTTGCCGTGATGAAGCCATTGCAGAATTTGTATCTGGCACACATATAAATGGTGTCAGATGACTCTAAGCAGTGACCAAAATGGAACGGGAAACAGAACCTGGATTACCTGGGCCAGCAGGGGACACAGAACTGCCACTGGGCCTTGGCACGAAGGAGCCATGGCAGAACATGGATCTGACACACAGATCACTGTTGTTACATGACACTAAGCAGTGACTGAGAATGGAACCAGAAACATCACCTGGACACCTGGGCGAACGAAGGACACAGAATTGCCACTGGGCCTTGCCTTGCTGGGTAGGATCCCACGGCCAAACCTCGATCCAATGCACAGATCACTGGTGTTAGATGACTCTAAGCAATGACAATAAATAGAACCAGACATCGCCTGGCCTATCTGGGCCAGCAAAAGGACACAGAATTGCCACTGGGCCTTGCCTTGCTGGGTAGGATCCCACGGCCAAACCTCGATCCAATGCACAGATCACTGGTGTTAGATGACTCTAAGCAATGACAATAAATAGAACCAGACATCGCCTGGCCTATCTGGGCCAGCAAAAGGACACAGAATTGCCACTGGGCCTTGCCTTGCTGGGTAGGATCCCACGGCCAAACCTCGATCCAATGCACAGATCACTTGTGTCAGATGACTCTAACCAGTGATGACAATGCAGAAAAATCCCCTGGACTCTCAGGTCTGTCAGGACACAGAAATGCCAATGGGCCTTGAGTTTTGTAGCCTGTTGCTGAACTGGGATCCTGAACTTGCAAATGGACACAGAACTTCCACTGGGCCTTGGCGTGTCAGAGAATGCAGATCATTGGTGTCAAATGCCTCTAAGCAGTGAGGATCAATGTATCCACAAATATATCTGGCCCACCTGCACCAGTGGATGGACACAGACACTGAACTGCCAGTGTGCCTCGGTATTTTAGAACCCGTTGCCAAACTCACACCCTGTGCTGGCAGATAAGCCAGCTGCCACTGGGCCTTGGTGTTTTAGAGCCAGCAGCCAAACCTGGATCAGGAGGAAAGATCAATGGTGTCAGATGACTGTAAGTAGAGATGAAAAATGGAACTGGAAACAGAACCCGGCAAGTCCAGAGATGCTGGTATTCATCCTCTTTGCAGAGGTAAAGACAAAAGGCCAGAGAGAGTTTGAGAGACAGGGAGAGAAAGAGAGAAGCAGAGAGAGAGAGAGAGAGATATAGAGAGAGAGGGATGCAGAGAGAGAGACTGAGAAGTTAGAGTCGATTCTTACAGGAATGCAATGTGCAGGTTACAAGCCTTAGGATAGCAATATGTTTTAGGGAGAAAACTTTAATAAGGTCCACATCAGAGGCTCTAATGGCATTGCCATGCAGATTTTAAAAGGCCATTTTAACCTTTATACATCTCCATCCCGCAGGAGAATATATGCAGATGTGAGGATTTTGGAGTTGAAACAAAATTATTTGTTTTACAGAGGCTGGTTCCAGCCAAAGACGTGTACGGTTTTCCTTGCATTCAGGGAATCCTAAGACAGAACACACATGATGCAATGTGAGATTCCATGATGGGCACCCCTGATAGGTTGAAGGGAACCTCCTAAGACAGGAGCAGTCATCTGTACCAAGGCAGAAGCACAGGTTCCATTATATTAATTTAAGAGAGAGGAATTGTGGGGCACCAAAATCTTTCTGCTATGGAATATTTTTAGATCCAGCCTTTGGTTTCACTAAACAGGAACATGGGAAAGCTCTGGCCCAATATGGTATTGTTAATGCTAGTATGGATATTATTGTTTACCATGGCCTCAGGGTACTGTTCCTCTCATTTGCATCTCTGTGGACCAAAGAATCTGAATAGGCCATCACCTGTGTGGAGGTGCTATAGGTGTGTGAGTAAATTGCGAGGACAGAAGGTGAGAAGTTAGGGGCAAGTGTCTAGAGGAGAGAGGAGAAAAAGGAGAGATGGTTTCCTCGTGGTCATGTCAGGATGGTTAAGAAACACGAGAAAGATGGCTAATAAATAAATGATTCAACATGGAACTGACAGTTCTATGAAGATGACAAGGTGCCTGTGTTTGGTCTTTATCATCCCTTGGTTGCTGGGAGTTTCCAGGTCTACACATCCCCACTCAGGAATAACCTCATTGACTAAGTCTGAGACGCGCTGGGTCATGACAAGCAGTGTAGAAGATGAAGTTACCTTTAGAAACAAAAGTGTTTCTGAAGTTCTGGTATCAGAGCAGTGATAGGAGAGGTGTTGGGGTGATTCTCAAAAGAGAGATCGAGATGATGAAGAAAGGAATCCGGGATCAGAGAAAGGATGAATAATATTTTTCCAGAAAATAGTGCATCTTTGGACCTGTTTGCATGGGTTCCATTCAGCAAAGTGGAACTTAATTGTGCCATTGTAGAGAGGTTTAGCATGCTTTTCGCTTTTCAGTTCTCAGACGGAGAGAAAGATAGACACACACAGACACACACACACACACACACACACACACACACACACACACACACACACACACACACACACACACACACACACACACACACACACACAGAGAGAAAGAGAGGGGGGAACACATACAAAAAGATACATAAAAGCTCAATTTAGGTGGAGTCCATTCCAGAACAAGTACAGCTTGAGGTATTCATCAAGGGTGCTGAAGCAAAAAAAGAAAACTAGACAGTGAGAGAGACAGAGACTTTGCCTTAGGGTAGCAGGAAAATACATTGCAAAGCAGTTGAATTTATAGACTCCCACCCAGCATGTAGAGACCTATACAGAGAGACACAGACAGTGAGAAACAGGGATACATGGAGACAGAAACAGAGGCAGAGACAGTGAGTGCTAGAGAGAGAGATTTAGAGAATGAAATGACAGACAGACACACAGACAATCCAAAGCTTAATGTAGGCCTGGATAAGTGCATTATACATCCAGAAGATGGCTACCTACATACTCATGGAAGAAGCTGTCTCTGCCTAATGAACTCATTCCGGCTGCTGACATCATCTCTTTCACTCAAGTAGAAGCATTCACTTAATCTTTCAATCTAATCTAGGAAATGGAATTTTAACCTTGCTGAAGGAGCTAACCATGGAAAACTCA
Organism: Cricetulus griseus; assembly: GCF_003668045.3. Taxonomy (NCBI): domain Eukaryota; kingdom Metazoa; phylum Chordata; class Mammalia; order Rodentia; family Cricetidae; genus Cricetulus; species Cricetulus griseus. The sequence continues at coordinate 6,141,011 of NW_023276919.1, read as the reverse complement.
CCTTTTTCACAATAATATGATTCCTTTCGTTCTCTTAGTCCATTTATGTACCTCTTAGGCTATTTGATATTGCTCCAGAAAATGGCATTGAACAAATTTTCCACGGAAACAGTATCAGCTAGATTCCCTCAAACATAAGTTGTACTTCCAATGGGGGTGGCTGAAGGAGGCTCAATACCCAACATCTCAGAAGATGGATTCAACGTCTTAACTCATCCACAAATGTGGAATAAAAAATGCCCGATCCGTTGAGATGACACTGGGGTGCGAACAGAGGAGGGAAGAAACTCCCAATGCTGTAAGTCTGACTCCCACAGGTGATTCAGTGAATGTGGTGGTGGACCTCTTTCTTGGAAACACACTGCCTTCTTGGGGTGTTTCAGCATTTGGTCAACTCTAGAAAATACCTCTGTTGATGTCCCGATCAACCTTGCCTGGGTATGAAGAGAATTCACAGAGAGAGAGAGCCTCCATGACTTTCAAAGCTCCAGAGTTGGTCATTCGTTTACATGGAAGGGGAAAGCTCGCTATGTTGATAGAACCCTGAGCAATGGATCAGGAATCTTAGATTGTACCTGAACTATAGTATTTCTGACATGGTTGAAGAGGGTGAGTGGGGAGAAAGGAGAAGATATGAAGAGGTTCAGAGGAAGATACCAGAGAGAAGATAGCAGTGAGGACTTGGAAGGTGACAGAGAGAATAATACATTATTTGTGGGTCAGGATATGTCTTTTAAAGGGTCCTATGACCTTGCCTGCAGATTTAGTACCCATGGAACCCTGGCTGAACCGAGTACTGCCTGAGTAAGTGCATCCTTCTGGGTTTTGTAGGCAGGAAATATGTCAAGACCTTCATTTATCATGGAAATTTAGGGTCTTAAAATGGCAACATTGGGAATAACGATGTCGAGTTATCAAGACTATTTGTTTTTGAAGAAAGGGCATTGAATAACTTTGGGTACACTGAGAATAGTGGGGTAATATCACATCGTGGAGTTCTTTGTTGTACTAAGAATTTCCAGAAAGTATGGCATGGTCTTGGGATGTCAGCAGTAAAGGAGATGAGGTTAAGTTTAGAAAACAAAATATTTCTTATGTCCTCATGACAGACGGTTTCATCGTCAGATGAGGGAGTGTTTTCCCACGGAAGTACCACACAAGGAAGTGAGGAATGTGGCAACATTGAGAGGCTGAATACTATTTATCTGGAGTGAATCTTTGGACCTTTTTGCATGGGTCCCATTCATCTCACTTGTACTTACATGAAAATTTTGGGTTGACCAAAAATATAAATTGGAGACCCATCAGCTGCCTTATTTAATGCAAGCAACTTGACTGAAAGCATTCACATGTTTGAAAAAGAAGGGTCTCTACAGGACAATCATAAGCACCTTAATTTTGTCATTTTAGAGTGATTTAATATGTTCTTGAATCCTCTGACAGAGACAGAAACACACACAGCAAGGGAGACACATGCAAACAGACAAAAAAGCGATCCCTTTGGTAGAGAACAGTCCTGAGTAAGTCCAGTGCTGCTGCTATTCATGCAGGTTGCAGAGGCAAAGACAGAAGGACAGAGAGAGGGTGAGAGACAGGAAGAGAGAGAGAGAGAGAGAGAGAGAGAGAGAGAGAGAGCATAAGAGGGCTAAAGTGGGTCAGGATCTGTCTTTAACAGGGTACTTTATAGCTCCTTTCAGACTTAGTAACCATGGAAGCCTGGATTGACAGATGAATGTCTGAGTGAGTGCATCAAGCCAGTTGCCATGGGTAAGCCAACCTGATGCCTGCACCTTTCATTCCTACTTTCCCTGAATACTGAACGTTGGGGTTTTCGAAATGGGATTTCAGAGAATATGGATATCGAGTTCTCAATTGCAATCTGCTTAAGTAGGGCATTGATAATCATTAGGGACCTGAGAATGTTGCGGTATCACCAAATCCTGGAATATCTGTTTGGTTGCCTTTTTGACAAGCCAGGTAGTACTCCCTTGGGTCTCCTAGAAGTCAACAGAGGTCAGCAGTGTAGTAGATGAATTTAAGTTTAGAAACAAATGTGTTTTTCGAAGTCCTGGTATCAGAGCAGTGATAGGACAGATGATGGGGTTATTCATGAAAGAGAGATCCCAGATGATGAAGAAAGGAATCTGGGATCATAGAAAGGTTGAATTCTATTTTTCTGGAGTGAATCTTTGGACCTATTTGCATGGGTCCCATTCAGTACCCTGGACCCTAATTTTGCAATAGGAGATAGAGAGAGAGAGGGAGAGAGAGAGAGAGAGAGAGAGAGAGAGAGAGAGAGAGAGAGAGAGAAACACATACAGACAGACACATAAATGCTCAGTTAGGTGGAGACCAGTCCAGAACAAGTACAGCTTCAGTTATTCACCCAGGGTTCTGAGGCAAAAACAGATGCCTAGACAGTGAGACAGAGTCTTTGGCTTATTGTATCAGGCAAACACATTGCAAAGCAGTTAGAATTTTAGACTCCCTCCCAAGGTCTAGAAACATATACAGAGAGAAACAGACAGTGAGCGATAGAATATACACAAAGACAGAAACAGAGACAGAGATAGAGACAGTGAGTGTTAGAGAGATAGAGAGTGAAATGACAGACAGACACAATGACAGTCCCAGGCTTATGTAGGCCTGTATAAGTGCATTAAACATCCAGAGACTGGATACCAACATACTCATGGAAGAAGCTGTGAAATTGTGGAACAAATAGTGCCCGAACCAATGACAGGAAAGCAGGGATCTGAAAAGTTTAGTGAAGAAACTCCCAAAGTTGTAAATCTGATACACACAGGCTGATTCAGCAAATATGGTGGTAGATCTCTTCCTTGGGATAAACACTGACCTCATGGGGTGTTTCAATATTTGATCAATACCAGAAAATGGTCTCTGTAATATTTCGCTCAACCAACCCACGGTATGGAGAGAGTTCACAAAGCGAGAGGCTCTATGGCTTTCACAGCACCAGAGTTGGTCATTTGTTTACGTGGAAGGGGATTGCACTCTATGGAGAAGGAACCCTGAGCAATGGAAATGAATATTAAAATGTCCATGAAATTTAGATTTTCTGATATGGTTGGAGAGAGTGAAGGAGGAGACAGGAGAAGAGATGAAGTGTGTCAGAGAAAGAAAACAGAGAGAACAAAGCAGAGATGAATTGGAAGGTTACAGTGAGAATAATAAATCAGTTAGTGATCTGTCTTTTACAGGGTCTTATTACCCTGCGTGCAGACCTATTACCCATGGAACCCTGGACTGAACAGAGTTCTTGCTGAGTGAGTGAATCCTTCCAAATGTCATGGGCAGGTACACAGATGAAAGGACCTTCATTCCCACCTTAATTTATTATGTAAATTTGGGGTCTTGGACTTGGCCACATTGGGATAACGATGTCGAGTTCTAAAGACATCTTCTTTGTGATGAAATGGCATTGACCAAATTTGGGGGCCATGGGAATACTGGGGTACTACCATGTCCTGGAGTCCCAGGTTGCTCCAAGTATTTCCATTATGTGTGGCACTGTCTTGGGATGTCAGAACATTAGGAGATCAGGTTAAGTTTAGAAAACAAAATATTTCTTATGTCCTGGTGACAGAGGGTTGCATGGACAGATGAAGGAGGGTTTTCCCAGGGAAGTAACAGATGAGCAAGAGAGGAATCTCCGAACATTGGGAGGCTAAATACTATTTATCTGGATTGAAACTTTGAACCTTTTTGCATGCATCGTATTTAACTCACTGGAACTTACTTGAACACTTTGTGTTTTCCAAAAACATGAATTGGAGACATATCAGCTGCCTTTTTTGGTACAAGCAACTTGACCGAAAGAATTCGCATGTTTGAAAAGAAGGGTATCTATGGGATAAAAAGAACCTTAATTTTACAATTTTAGAGTGGTTTGGCATGCTCTTCAATACTCTGACAGAGACAGAAACACACACAGAAAGGGAGACACATGTAAACAAACAGACAAAAGGATCAGATTTGGGAGAGAACAGTCCTGAGAAAGTACAGAGCAGCTGCTATTCATCCAGGTTGCAGAGGCAAGTAATGAAGGCCAGAGAGAGGGTGAGAGACTGGGACAGAGAGAGAGAGAGAGAGAGAGAGAGAGAGAGAGAGAGAGGAAAATAAGAGGGCCAAAGTGGGTCAGAATATGTCTTTAACAGGGTACTTTAAAGCTGCTTTCAGACTTAGTAACCATGGATGCCTGATTGACAGAGGACTGCCTGAGTGAGTGCATCAAGCCAGGAGCCATGGACAAGTCAACCTGATGCCTGCACCTTGCATTCCTACTTTCCCTGAATACTGAATGTTGGGGTTTTAGTAATGGCAATTTAGCGAATGTAGATATTGACTTCTCAAGATTGCATCCTGCTGAAGTAGGTCATTGACAATCATTGGGGACTTGACAATGATGCAGTATCACCAAATACTAGAATATCTGTTTGTTCTTTCTTGGGCAGGCCAGATAGCTCTCACTAGGGTCTCTTAGAACTCAACAGACATCAGCAGTGTAGGAGATGAAGTTAAGTTTAGAAACAAAATGTTTCTTAAGTCCTGGTATCAGAGTCGTGGTAGGAGAGATAATGAGGTGATTCTCGAGAGAGATCCCTGATGATGAAGTAAGAATCTGGAATCATAAAAAGGCTGAATTCTATTTTTCTGGGGTGCATCTTTGGACCTGTTTTCATGGGTCCCATTCAGCACCCTGGACCTTAATTTTTCCATTGTAGAGAAGTTTAGCATGCTCTTCAGTACTCAGGTAGAGAGACAGTCCACACACACACACACACACACACACACACACACACACACACAGGAACACACACAAACAGACAGATAAAAGAGATCAGTTTAGGTTGAGTCCAGTCCAAAACAATTACAGCTTCAGTTATTCACCCAGGGTGCTGAGGCAAAAACAAAGGACTATACAGAGACAGAGACAATGACTTTGGCTTAGGGTAGCAGGCAAACACATTGCAAAGCAGTTAGAATTATAGACTCCCACCAGGGTATAGAGATATATACAGAGTGACACAGACAGTGAGAGACAGAGATACACAGAGACAGAAATATAGACAGAGACAATGAATGCTAGAGAGAGAGTTAGAGGATGAAATGACAGACAGACAGACAGTCCATGGCTTAATGTAGGCTTGGATAAGTGCATTATACATCCAGAGTCTGGCTACCAAAATAATCATGGAAGAAGCTGTCTCTGCCTAATGAACTCAGTCCTGCTGCTGACATCATCTCTTGCACCCAAGTAGATGCAGTCACATGATCTTTCAATCTAATCTAAGAAATGGAAATTAAACCTTCCTGATGAAGCTAACCATGGAAAACTCACCTTTTTCACAGTAATGTGATTCCTTTCGTTCTCTTAGTCCATTTATGTACTTCTTAGGGTTTTTGATATTGTTCCACAAAGTGCCATTGAACAGTTTTTCCACGGTAACAGTAGCACCTAGATTCTCGTAAACATAAGATGCACTTCCAATGTGGGTGGCTGAAGGAGGCTTGGTATCCAATATCTCAGAAGACGGAGACAGCCTTAACTCATCGACAATTGCGGAATAAAAAATGCCCAAAATGTTGAGACGACACAGGGGTCTGAACAGTGGAGGGAAAAAATCCCAATGTCGTAAGTCTGACACCCACAGTTGTTTCAGCGAATGTGGTGGTGGACCTATTCTTTGGGAAACACACTGCCCTCTTGGGGTGCTTTAGCATTTTGTCAGCTCCAGAAAATATCTGTGCAATGTCCCGATCAAACGATCCTGGGTATGGAGAGATTTCACAGAGAGAGAGAGCCTCCATGGCTTTCACAGCTCAAGAGTTGGTCATTTGTTTACATTGAAGGGGAAAGCTCGCTATGGAGATGGAACCCTGAGAAATGGAACAGGAATCTTAGAATGTCCCTGAAGTTTAGATTTTCTGACATGGTTGGAGAGGGTGAGTGGGGGAAACAGGAGAATTTATGAAGAGGTTCATAGGTAGATATCAGAGAATAGATAGCAGAGAGTACTTGAAGGTGACAGAGAATAATACCTTAGTTTTGGGTAGGGATTTTTCTTTTAAAGTGTCCTATAACCCTGCCTGCAGAATTATTACCCATGGAACCCTGGACTGAACAGTGTACTTGCTGAGTGAGTGCACCCTTCCGGGTTTCATAGACAGGACAGATGCCAACACCTTCATTCCCACCTTCATATATTATGGAAATTTTGGGTCTTAAACTTGGCAACATTGGAAATAACGATGTTGAGTTCTCAAGACTGCTTCTTTTTGATGAAAGGACATTGACCAACTTAGGGTGCCCTGAGAATAATGGGGTACTATCACACCCTGGAATACCTGGTTGCCCCAGGGATTTCCAGAATGTGTGACTCTGTCTTGAGAATCATATGCCTCCGGAGATATCAGAAGTGTAGGAGATGAAATTAAGTTTAGAAAACAAAGTATTACTTAACTCCTTGAGACAGAGGGTTGCATGGTCATATGATGGAGGGTTTTCCCAGGGAAAGGTACCAGATGAAGAGGAGAGGAATCTGGGATCATTGAGGGAATAAATATTATTTATCTTGAGTGAATCTTTGGATCTCTTTGCATGGTCACATTCAGCTCACTGGAAATTACAGGAAAACTTTGTGTTTGCCACAAACATAAATTGGCCATATGTTGGCTGGCTTTTTTGAGACAAGCAGATTGGCTGCAAGCATTCACATGTTTGAAAAAGAAGTGTATCTATAGCACAATAAAAGAAGCATCTTTATGTTGCCATTCTACTGTGGTTATCATGCTCTTCAATACTCTGACAGATAGAGAGGAAAACACAGACAGAAAGGGAGACACATACAGACAGAGACAAAAGGATCAGATTTGGTAGAGTGCATTCCTCAGCAATTCCAGAGCTACCTGTATCCATCCAGTTTGCTGAAGAAAAGACAGAAGGACAGAGAGAGTGTGAGAGACTAGGAGAGAGTGTGAGAGAGAGATAATGAGAGAGACAGAAAGAGAGAGACAGAGAGAGGCACAGTTAGCAGGCAGGTCCAGTTCAATTCAGGTAGATTTATAGCAGACAAAGAGGGTGGAGGGATATACACACATTTAGAGTGACAGGGAGTGATAGAGAGTTAGAGATGAAAATTCAAACAACAGAGAGAAAAACAGAAAAACCAAAAGTTAGTGTAGGCAGAGATATGTGTGCATAAGGTTCACGGGTGGGCCCTATCGTATTCAAGGATGATGCTGTCTCTGCCTCATATAGTCTGTCTTGCTTCTGACATCAATTGGTACACCCAAGTACCTGAAGTCCAATGATCCTTCAATCTATTCTAAGATACATAATTTAAATCTTCCTGAAATAAGCTACCTTGCAAAACTCAAATTTAATTCAGTAATGTGTGTCTTTTCATTTTGTTAGTTCATAAATGAACATCCTGGGGTATTTGACATTCCTCCATTGAAGCATTTGAACAGTTTTTTCTAAGGTTACATTAACCTGAAGGATGCCTTAATAATAAGATGGATTTCTCATGGGCCAGGACCAAAAAGGCTTAGTACTCCCGAACTCAGAACTCAGAATCAGTATGAAGTCATGGGCAAGGGCAGAACAAAATGCCTGAACATTCATGATGACACAGAATACCTAATATTGGAGTGGAGAAACTTCCGAAATCATAATACTGAAAACACAAATTAATCAGCAAATGTGTTTTTGGAACTCAGTCTTGGCATAAATAACAAATTAAGGGGTTTCTCACAGTTTGGTCAGTTTGAGAAAATTATCTCTGCAGATTCCCGCTCATCCAAGTATGGGCACTATGAGAGACCACAGAGAGAGACCCTCCATGGCTTTCTCAGTGATACTGTTGGTGTTTTGTGTACGTTGCAGGGGAAAGTACCAAATGGAAACTGAACACTGAGCAATGGAAAACCTACCTATGAAATTCCATGAACCAAGGATTTCAGACAGGGTAGGAGAGAGTGAGTTGAGAAGAGAGGAGAAGATGCGAAGAGGGTCAGAGAAATAGCAAAGAGCAGATAGCAGATATGAAATGGAAGATGAAAGGGAGAGAGAGAGAGAGACAGAGAGAGACACAGAGAGAGAGAAATGGATACTTACAAAAGGACTGATAAAAGCTCAGTTTCGGTGGAGACCAGTCAACAACAAGTACAGCTTCAGGTATTTGCTCAGGGTTCAGAGGCAAAAACAGATGACTAGACAGAAGAGAGAGAGAGAGAGAGAGAGAGAGACAGAGAGAGAGAGACAGAGAGAGAGAGACAGAGAGAGAGAGGGAGACCCAGGCTCTAAAGACACATATGTATAGAGAGACACTTACATTGAGAGACAGAGATACACAGAGAAAAAGACAGGGACAGTGAGTGAGAGAGGTAGAGAATGAAAGGCAGACAGACAGACACACAGACATTCCAAGTCTTAGTGTAGGCTAGGATAAGTGCATTTTTCAACCAGAGGCAGGCTCCCAACATACTCATGGAGAAAGCTGTCTCTGCCTTATGAACTCTGTCCTACTGCTGACAACATCAATTCACGAACCCAACTATCTGCGTATAATGATCTTTCAATCTAATCTAAGAAATGGAATTTAAACTTTCCTTGAATAAGCTAGCCATGGAAAACTCACCTTTTTTACAATAATGTGATTCGTTTCATTTTCTTAGTTCACTTATGTACTTCTTAGGGTATTTGACTATGCTCCACTAAATGGCATTGAACATTTTTTCACTGTAACAGTAGCAGCTAGATTCCCGTAAACATAAGATGTAATTCCAATGGGGGTGGCTGAAGGAGGCTCTGTACTCAATATCTTAGAAGACGGTGTCAGCCTTAACTCATCGACAATTGTGGAACAAAACATTTCTGAACCGTTGAGACGACACAAGGTTCTGAACAGTGGAGAGAAGAAACTCACAAAGTCGTAAGAGAAGAAACTCCCAAACCCACAGGTGATTCAGCAAATGTGGTGGTGGAACTCATCTTGGGAAACACACTGTCCTCATGGGGTTTCAGCATTTGGTCAGCTCCAGAACATATCTCTGCGATATCCCACTCTACTGAGCCTGGGTATGGAGAGAGTTCACAGAGAGAGAGCCTCCATTGCTTTGCCTGCTCCATAGTTGGTCATTTGTTTACGTGGAAGGGGAAAGCTCGTGATGGAGACGGTATCCTGTGCAATTAAACAGGATTCTTAGAATGTCCATGAACTTTAGATTTTCTGACATTGTTGGATATGGTGAGTGGGGGAGACAGGAGTAGAGATGAAGAGGGTCAGAGGAAGATACCAGACAGAAGATAGCAGAGATGAAATTGAATGGTGATATAGAGAATAATGCATTAGTCTTGGATAGGGATCTATCTTTTAAAGGATCCTATATCTCTGCTGGCAGACTTATTAACCATGGAACCCTGGACTGAACAGAGTACTGGCTGAGTGAGTGCACCCTTCCAATTTTCATAGGCAGGACAGATGCCAAGTCCTTCATTCCCACTTTCATTTATTATGGAAATTTTGGTCTTAAACTTGGCAACATTGGGAATAAAGATGTCCAGTTTTCAAGTCTGCTTCTTTTTGAAGATAGGGCTTTGACCAAATTTGGGTGCCCTATGAATAGTGGGGTACTACCATATCCTGGAAAATATGGATGCTCCAAGAATTTCCAGAATGCGTGGCTCTGTCTTGGGCTTCCTAAGCCTCGACAGATATCAGCAGTGTAGGAGATGAAGTTAAGTTTAGAAGACAAAATATTTCTTAAGTCCTGGTGACAGAGGGTTTCATGGTCAAATGATGGAGGCTTTTCCCAGAGGAAGGTACCAGAGGATGAGGAGAGGAATCTGGGATCATTTTAGGAAAGAATACTATTTATCTTGAATGAATCTTTAGAAATTTTGGCATGGGTGCCATTCAGGTCAATGGAACTTACAGGAAAATATTGGGTATGCCAAAAACATAAATTGGAGACACATCTCCTGCCTTCTTTTGATACAATCAACTTGGCTGAAAGCATTCACATGTTTGAAAAAGAACCGTATCTAAAGAAAAATAAAAGCACCTTAATTTTGCCGTTTTACAGTGGTTTAACCATGTTCTTCAATACTCTAACAGATAGAGAGAAACACACAAGGCAAAGGAGATACTGATTATGAAAACTGATTGTTGGGTTGTTAGAAATGGCAATTTAGGGAATAAGGATATCTAGTTCTCTAGATTGAATCCTGCTGAATTAGGGCATTGTTCAACATTGGGGACCTGAGAATGTTGTGGTCGTACCACATCCTGGGCTATCTGTTTGTTCCTTTCTTGGACACACCAGGTAGCACTCACTTGTATCTCCTTGACCACAATGGAGGAGATGAAGTTAACTTTAGAACTGACACTGGGCCTTGATTTGTCAGAGCCAGCCGCCAAACTCGCATCAGGAGCTAAGAACACTTGTATCAGATAACTCTACACAGTGACAACAAATGGAACCAGAAACATCCCATGGCCTACCCGGGACAATTGATGGATAGAGCATTGCCACTGGACCTCGACTTGTCAGATCCCGATGCAGAAATCAGATCCTGCGTGGGCAGATGGAGGCAGAACTGCCACTTGTCTTTGGCGTGCCATAGCCTGTCCCAGAACTCGGATCCAGAGAAGGAAGATAGATGCAGAATTGCCCCTGGGCCTGGATGTGTCGGAAACACATCTGAACTTGCACTTTGGGCCAGTGGATTGAGGCAGAAATGCATCTGGGCTTTGGCATGTCAGAGCCCACCGCAGAACTTGGGTCCAGGAAAGGAAGATGGATGCAGAACTGCCACTGGGCCTTGTAGTGTTCGATCCAGGAACCGAACTTCGATCCTGGGCAGGCAGATTGAAGGAAAAATGCAAGGATGCTTTGGCGTGTTGGAGCCCACCACATAACTCGGATGCAGGGATGGCAGATGGAAGCAGAACTGCCATTGTGCCTCAATGTGTCGTATGCCGCCTCTGAACTGAGATTCTGGGCCAACTTTTAGATGTGGAACTACCCCTCGGCCTTGGTGTATCGGAGCCTGCTCCCGAATTGGGATCAGGCGCTTTGATCACTGGTGTCAGATGACCCTAATCAGTGGTTATGAATGGAATGGAAACAGCCCCTGGTCTACCTGGGCCAGCAGATGGACACAGAACTGCCACTGGGACTTGTCATTTTGGAGCTCACTGACGAACTCTGATCCTGGGCTGGCAGATGGAGGCAGAACTACCACATGGCCTCAGCTTGTTGGAGCCCGCAGCAAAACTTGGATCCATAGCACAGATCACTGGTGTCAGAAGACTCTAAGCAGTGATGACCAATGGAACCATAAACAGCCACTGACCTCCATGGTTTTGCAGATGGACACAGAACTGCCACTGCGCATTGGCGTGTCATATACCACCGCCGAATTTGGATCCTGGGCTGGCATGTGGTGGCAAGAATTGCCACTGGGCTTTGGTGTGCAGGAGCCCAATGTAGAACACGAATCCAGGCATGGCAGATGGATGCAGAAGTGACATTGGGCTTTGGCGTGTCAAAGCCCGCCGCCAAACTCGGACCCTGGGCCAGCATATGGCTGAAGAACTGCCACTGGGCCTTGGCATGTCAAAGCCCACTGCCCAACTCGGATCCTGGGACCTCAGATGAAACCATAACTGCCACTTGGATTCTGTGTGTATTAGCTCGGCCTGGCATTCGGATCCAGAGCACAGATCACTGTTGTCAGATGACTCTAATCTGTGATGACAAAAGGAACTGCAAAATGAACCTGGCTTACCTGGGTCAGTAGATGGACACACAATTGCCACTGGGCCTTGGCATGTTGGAGATCGCCCTCGAAGTAGGATCAGTCGCATAGATCACTGGTGTCAGATGACTCTAAGCAGTGACGATGAATGGAACCAGAAACAGCCCCTGGACTACCTGGGCCAGTGGATGAAGACAGAACTGCCACTGTGCCTCGGTATTTCAGAACCCTTTGCCGAAATCAGATCCTGACCTGGAAGATCAACACAGAGCTTCCAATGTGCCTCTGCCTGTCAGAGCTCATTGACAAACTGGGATCCAGTGTACAGATCACTAGTGTCAGATGACTCTATGCAGTGACAACAAATGGAAGCTGAAACATCCCCTGGATTCCCTGGTACTGCAGATGGACACAGAACTGCCATGGGGCCTTAGCATCTCGGAGCCTGTTGCTGAAGTCGAATCCTGGGCTGACAGATGGACAAAGAATTGCCACTGGTCCTTGGCGTGTCAGAGAACGCTGTTGAATTCAGATCAGTCCCATAGAACACTGATGTCAGATGACTCTAAGCAGTTATGATGAATGGAACCAGAAACAGTCCTTGGCCTACCTGGGCCAGTAGATGGACACAGAATTGACAATGTGCCTCAGCATTTCAGAACCCTTAGCCAAACTCAGCTCCTGGGCTAGCAGAGAACCACACAGCTGCCACTGGCCTGGGCATGTCAGAGCTCATTGCAGAAATCTGATCCAGTGCATTGATCACTGGTGTCAGATGTCTCTTTGCAGTGAAGACACATGGAAGCCAAAACAGCCCCTGAACTCCCTGGTCTGCCAGATGGACACAAATCTGCCACCAGGCTTGGAGTTTCAGAGCCTGTTGCTGAAATCAGATCCTGAACTGGCAGATCGACACAGAACTGCCACTGGGCCTCGACATGTCATAGAATGCCATCAAACTCGGATCATGCGCTCAGATTACAGGGTCAGATGAATCTAAGCACTGACAATGAGTGTAACTGGAAATACAACCTGGCTTACCTGGGCCAGCAGAGGACACAGAACTGCCTTGGGACTCAGCATAAAGGAACCATCGCAGAACTTTGATCTGTCACACAGATCAATGGTGTCAGATTACTCTAAGCAGTGATGACTAATGGAACCAGAAACATCGTCTGGCCCACCTCAGCCAGCAGATGGACACAGAATTGCCACTGTGCCAAAATATTTTAGAACCAGTTGCCCAACTCAGATCCAGTGCTGTCAGATAAACACAGAGCTGCCACTGGGTCTTGGCATTTCTGAGCCTGCAGCCGAACTCATATCAGGAGCAAAGATCAATGGTGTCAGATGACTGTAAACAGTGATGACAAATGGAACTGGAAACAGAACCTGGCTTACATGGGCAGGCAGATGGACACAGAAATGCCATTGGGCCATGGCATGTCGAAGGCCTCCACTGAACTCATATCAGGAGTGAAGATCAATAGTGGCCAATGACTGTAAGCTGTGATGACTAAAGGAACTGAAAACAGAATCTGGTTTACCTGTTACAGCAGAGGAACACAGAACTGCCACTGGGCGCCCGTGTGTCGTATACCACCGCCAAACTTGGATCCTGGGCCATCATATGGATGCAGAAATGCTCCTGGGCCTCAGAGTGTCATATCCCGCCATAGAACTCGGATCCAGGGCCAACATATGGATGCAGAACTGACCCTGTGACTCGGTGTGTCCAAAGCCTCCACCAAACATGGATAAGGAGTAAAGATCACTGGTGTCAGATGACTCTAAGAAGTGATGACAAATGGAACCAGAAACATCACCTGGCCTACGTCAGCCAGCGAATGAACAAAGACCTGCCACTGGGCTTCGGTTTGTAGGATCTCACTGCCAAAACTGAATCCAATGCACAGACTACTGGTGTTAGATGACTATAATCAGTGATGATGAATGGAAACAGAAACACCTCCTGACCTCCATGGGCCTGCACATGGACCCAGAACTGCCACTGGTCCTCAGCGTTTTGGAAGCTGCTGACGAATTCGGATCCTGGCCCAGCATATGGATTCAGAACTGTCACTGGGCATTGGCAGAACTCGGATATGGAACAAAGATCACTGGTGTCAGATGACTCTAATCAGTGATGACGAATGGAACCAAAAGCAGCCCCTGACCTCCATGGGCTGGGAGATGAACACAGAAGTCCCACTGGTCCTCGATATGTAGGATCTCGATGCCAAACCTGGATCCAGTGCACAGATCACTGGTTTCAGATGACTCTATGCAGTGAAGATGAATGCAACTGGAAACAGAACCTGGCTTACCTCTGCCAGCAGAGGATACAGAACTGCCACTGGGCTTTGGCGTGAGGATGCCATCGCAGAATTTGGATCTGGCACACCGATCAATGGTTACGACGAATGGAAACACAAACATCACCTGGCCACCTGGGCCAACGAAGGACACAAAATTGCCACTGGGCCTGGCCTTGTAGGATCTTGCTGCCAAACTTGGATCCCATGCACAGATCACTGGTGTCAGATGATTCTAATCAATGATGACCATGGGAAGTAGAACAAGCCCCTGGACTCCTGGGTCCTGCAGATAGACACAGAAATGACAATGGGCATTGGCGTTCTGTAGCCTGTTGCTGAACTCGGATCCTGGACTGGCAGATGGACACAGAAATGCCAATGTGCCTTGGTGTGTGGGAGAATACCATCAAACTCATATCAGGTGCACAGACCATTGGTCAAATGACTATAAGAAGTGACTATGAATGTAACCAGAAGCATCCCCAGGACCACCTAGGCCAACGTATGGACACAGAACTGCCACTGTACCTCGATTTTTAGAACCCGTCACTTGCATAGGTTATTAATAGAAAGGAATAGATAGAGCAGACAACTCTGGCTTCAGCTCAAATAATCAAACGGCAAGCTGTTGCAGTGGTCTTGCAGATCCTAGTAAATAATTCATTTATACTGAGAGTCACTATGTATTTAAAGCTCTTTAGGTAATAGAGACATTGCCATACATAGGATCCAATAATAGATTGATTTGAGCAAATTCTTGCTATATGTGTTATGCAAATGTTATTAGAAACTAGAAGTCAGAGTCCATTCTTACAGGAATGCAATGTGTATTTTACAAGCCTTAGGATAGAAGTATGTTTTGGTGAGCAATCTTTAATAAGTTCCGTATCAGAGGCACTAGTGGCATTGCCATGCAGATTTTAAAAGGCCATTTTAACCTTTATACATCTCCATCCCGCAGGAGAATATATGCAGCTGTGAGGATTTTGGAGCTGAACCATCACCCATTCGATAATAACTTTATTTGTTTTACAGAGGCTGGTTCCAGCCAAAGACGGTTATGGTATTCCATGCTTTCAGCGAATCCTAAGACAGAACACACATGATGCAATGTGAGATTCCATGACCGGCACTGCTGGTAGGTTAAAGGGAACCACCTAAAACAGTCACAGTCATCTGTCCTGATGCAGAAGCACAGGTTTCTTCTTATTAATTTAAGAGAGGGGAATTGTGGGGCACTTTCCACTATGGAATATTTTGAGATCCAGCTTTTGGTTTCACTAAACAGGAACACCGGAAAGCTCTGGCCCAATATTGTATGGTTAATGCCAGTGGGCTACTATTGTTTGCCAAGCCCTCAGGGTCATGTGCCTCTTATTTGCATCTCTGTGGAACTAAGCATCTGAATAGGCCCTCACCTGGGTGGAGGTGCTATAGGTGTGTGAGTAACTTGTGAGGACAGAAGGTTAAAACTTAGGGGCAAGTGTCTAGAGGAGAGAGGATAACGAAGAGAGATGATTTACTCGTGGTCATGGCAGGACAGTTAAGAAACACCATAAAAATGGCTCATAAAGAAATGGCTCTTGTTGTACAACATGGAACTGGAGCTCTATGAAGATGACAAGAGGCCTGTGTTTGGCCTTATCGTCTTTTGGTTGCTGGGAGTTTCCAGGTCCCCACACCCCCACTCAGGTAGAACCTCATGGACTAAGGCTGAGACGCGCTGGGTCATGACAAGCAGTGGAGGAGATGAAGTTACCTTTAGAAACAACAGTGTTCCGAAAGTCCTGGTATCAGAGCAGTGATAGGACAGATATTGGGGTGATTCATGAAAGAGAGATCCCAAATGATGAAGAAAGGATTCTGGGATCATAAAAAGGCTGAATACTGTTTTTCTTGAGTGCATCTTTGGACCTGTTAGCATGGGTTCCGTTCACCACCTTGGACCTTTATTGTGCCATTGTAGAGAGGTTTAGCATGCTTTTCAGAACTCAGACTGACACACACACACACAGACACACACACACACACACACACACACAAAGAGACAAAGAGAGAGAGAGAAAGAGACAGAGACAGAGACAGAGACAGAGACAGAGACAGAGAAAAACATACAAACATACAGATAAAAAAGCTCAGTTTAGGTGGATACCAGTCCAGACCAAGTACAGCTTCAGTTATACACCAAGGGTACAGATGCAAAATCATAGGACTAGACAGAAAGACAGAGAGAGACAGAGACTATGGCTTAGGGTAGCAGCCAAACACATTGCAAAGCAGTTAGAATTATACACTCCAACACAGGGTGTAGAGACCCAGACAGTGAGAGACAGAGATACTCAGAGACAGAGACAGAGAAATTGAGTGCTAGAGAGAGTGTTAGAGAATGAAATGACAAACAGACACACAGACAATCCAAGGTTTAATGTAGGCTCAGAGAATTGCATTATACATCAAGAGGCCGGCTACCAACATACTCATGAAAGAATCAGTCTCTGCCTAATGAAATCAGTGTTGTTGTTGTCATCATCTCTTGCACCCAAGTAGATGCAGTCACAAGATCTTTCAAACTAATCTAGGAACTGGAATTTAAACCTTCCTGAAGAAACTAACCATGGAAAACTCACCTTTTTCACGGTAATGTGATTCCTTTCATTCTCTTAGTGCATATATGTACTTCTTAGGGTATTTGATATTGCTCCACAACATGGCATTGAACAGTTTTTCCATGGTAACAGTAGCATCTAGATTCCCTTAAACATAAGATGCACTTTTAATGGGGGTGGCTGAAGGAGGCTTGGTACCCAAGATCTCAGTAGAAGGAGTCAGCCTTAACTCATCGACACTTGTGGAACAAAAAATACTGGGCGGTTAACGACACAGGGGTCCGAATAGTGGAGGGAAGAAATATCCAAAGTGGTAATCTGAAACCCACAGTTGATTCAGCGAATGGGGGGGTGGACCTCTTCCTTGGGAAACACACTGTCCTCATGTGTTTTTCAGCATTTGGTCACATCCAAAATTTCTCTGCGATGTCACATTCAGGAGAGCCTTAGTATGGACAGAGTTCACAGAGAGAGAGCCTCAATGGCATTCACAACTCCAGAGTTGGTCATTTGTTTACCTGGAAGGGGAAAGCTCACTATGGAGACGAAACCTGAGCAATGGAACAGGAATCTTAGAATGTCTATGAACTTTAGATTTGCTGACATGGTTGGAGAGGGTGTGTGGGGGAGACAGGAGAAAAGATGAAGAGGGTCAGAGGAAGATACCAGAGGGAAGATAGCAGAGAGGACTTGGAAGGTGACAGAGAGAATAATACATTAGTTGTCGGTAGGGATCTGTCTTTTAAAGGGTACTATAACCCTGCCTACAGACTTAGTACCCATGGAACCCTGGAGTGAACAGAGTACTGGCTGAGAAAGTGCACCCTTCTGGGTTTTGTGGGCAGGAGAGATGCCAAGACCTTAATTTCCACCATCATTTATTATGGAAATTTGACGTCATGAACTTGGGAACAATGGGAATATTGCTGTCGAATTCTCAAGACTTCTTCTTTTGGAAGAAAGGGCATTGACCAACTGTTGGGGCCTTGAGTATAGTCCATTACTACCACATCCTGAAGTCCCTGCTTGCTCAATTATTTCCAGAATGCTTGGAACTGTCTTGGGATGTCAGCAGTGTAGGAGATGAGGTTAAGTTTAGAAAACAAAATATATCTTATGTCCTGGTTACAGAGGGTTTCATGTCAGATGAGGGAGGGTTTTTCCAGGGAAGTTCCAGAAGAGGAAGGGAGGAATCTGGGAACATTGGGAGGCTGAATACTATTTATCTGGAGTGAATCTTTGGGCCATTTTGCATGGGTCCCATTCAGCTTACTGAAACTTAGATGAAACTTTGGGTTTGCAAAAAACATAAATTGGAGACACATCAGTTGCCTTTTTTGCTACAAGCAACTTGACTGAAAGCATTCACATTTTTAAAAAGAAGGCTATCTACAGGACAATAAAAAGCACCTTAATTTTTCCAATTTAGAGTGGTTTAGCATGCTCTTCAATACTGTGACAGAGACAGAAATACACACAGCAAGGGAGACACATGCAAACAGACAGACCAATGGATCAGATTTGGTAGAGAACAGTCCTGAGAAGGTACAGAGCTACTGCTCTTCTTCCCGGTTGCAGAGACAAAGACAGAAGGGCAGAGAGAGTCTGAGAGAGAGAGAGAGAGTGAGAGAGAGAGAGAGAGAACAAGGGAACAAGGGAACCTAAGTAAACACAGGCCAGAGCTAGGTCAAGAACCCAGCCAGCGCAGCCAGAACAAAAAGAGCGCGCGGTCCCCACGTGCAGCCTTTTAAGAAGCCCCCTTTACGTCATGCCGGCTTTCCTTCACCCCGCCCTTATGGGCGAGTCCCCAGGTCCACCTGGTACCTGCCCCAGGACTATTGGGCGGGGCTAGGGTTACTCCCTACACCTAAGTAGGTCGGGATCTGTCTTTTAACAGGGTCCATTAAAGCTGCTTGGAGAATTAGTAACCATGGAAGCCTGAATTGACAGGGAATGCCTGAGTGAGTGTATCAAGCCCAGTGCCATTGACAGGGCAGCCTGATGCCTGCACCTTTCATTCCTACTTTCCCTCTATACTGAATGTTGGGATTTTAGAAATGGCAAATTAGGGAATATGGATATCGAGTTCTCAAGATTGCATCCTGCTGAAGTAGGGCATTGGCAATCATTGAGGACCTGAGAATTTTGTGGTAGAACCAAATCCTGGAATATCTGTTTGTTCCTTTCTTAGAGGGGCCAGGTAGCACTCACTCTGGTCTCCTAGACCTCAACAGACACCAGCACTGTAGGAGATGAAGTTCAGGTTAGAAACAATAGTGTTTCCAAAGTCCTGGTGTCAGAGTAGTGATAGCACAGATGTAGGCGTGATTCGTGAAAGAGAGGTCCCAGATGATGAAGAAAGGAATCATTGATCATAGAAAGTCTGAATACTATTTTTCTGGAGTGACTTTTTGGACCATTCACCATCCTGGTCCTTAATTTTGCCATTGTAGAGAAGTTCTCTACTCAGAGAGACAGATAGACACACACACACGCACGCACACACACACACACACACACACACACACACACAAAGTCACAGACACACACGCACACACACACACAGAGATAGACACACACCACACACACAGACACACACACACACACACACAAGACACACACAGAGAGAGAGAGAGAGAGAGAGAGAGAGAGAGAGAGAGAGGGAGGGAGGAGAGGGAGAGAGAGAGAGAGAGAGAGAGAGACACATACAAACAGAGCCCACCACATAACTCAGATCCGGGAACGGCAGATGGATGCAGAACTGTGCAGAACTGCCACTGTGCCTCAATATGTGGGCGTCGGTGTGTAGGATCTCGCTGCCAAAACTGCATCCAGTGCACAGGTCATTGGTGTTAGATGACTCTAAGCAATGACGATGAATAGAAACAGAAACAGGCGCTGACCTCCAAGTGCCTGCAAATGGACCCAGAACTGTCACTGGGCCTAGGCATTTTGGAGGCTGCTGACGAACTCTATCCTGGCACAACATATGGATTCAGAACTGCCACTGGGCATCGGCATATCAAGGCACCAGCCGAACTCGGATAAGGCGCAAAGATCAATGGTGTCAGATGAATCTAAGCAGTGATGGCTAATGGAAACAGAAACAGCCCCTGACCTCCATGGGCTGGGAGATAAACACAGAACTGCCACTTGTCCTCAGTGTGTAGGATCTCGCTGCCAGACCTGGATCCAGTACCCAGATCACTGGTATTAGATGACTCTAAACAATGATGATGAATGGAACCAAAAACAGCCCCTGGACTCCCTGTGCAGGCAGAAGGAGGCAGAACTGCCACAGGGCTTCGACGTGTAGGAGCTCGCCCCCGAACTCGGATCCCAGAGCACAGATCACTAGTGTCAGATGACTCTAAACAGTGACAACCAATGGACGTAGCAACAGCCCCTGGACTACCTGGGCCAGTGGATGGACACAGAACTGCCACTGTGCCTTAGCATTTCGGAACCCATTGTCAAACTCAGATCCTGGGCTGGCAGATAACCACAGAGCTGCCACTGTGCCTCGGCATGAGGGAGTCATCAAAGAACTTGGATCTGGCACATAGATAACTGTTGTCAGATGAATTAAGTAGTGTAGACAAATGGAACTAGATACATCGTCTGGGCACCAGGGCTAGCCAAGTACACAGAATTGCCACTGGGCCTTTCTGTGTAGAATCCCGCTGCAGAACCTGGATCCTGTTCACAGATGAATGGTGTCAGATGACTCTAATAAGTGACAAAAATGGGAAGCAGAAACATACCCTGGACCCCCGGCGCCAGTGGCAGGTGGACACAGAATTTCCTCTGGGTCTTGGCTTGTTCGAGAATGCCGTCGAACTCAGACCAGGTGCAAAGATCATTGGTGTCAAAAGACTCTATGCAGTGACAATGAATGAAACCAGAAACATGCCCTGGGACACCTGCTCCATCGGAACATACCCTGGACCCCCGGAGCCAGCGGCAGGTGGACACAGACTATCCTCTGGGTCTTGGCTTGTTCGAGAATGCCGTCGAACTCAGACCAGGTGCAAAGATCATTGGTGTCAAAAGACTCTATGCAGTGACAATGAATGAAACCAGAAACATGCCCTGGGACACCTGCTCCATCGGATGGACACAGAACTGACACTGTGCCTCTGTATTTTAGAACCCATTGCCGAACTGGGCCTTGGCGTTCCCGAACATGCAGCCAAACCCGTATCAGTAGCAAAGATCAATGGTGTCAAATGACTGTAAGCAGGAATGACAAATGGAACTGGAAACAAAACCTGTCTTACTTGGGCTGGCAGATGGACACAAAACTTCCATTGGGTGTCTGCCTGTCCAAGGAATCCACTGCACTCATATCAGAAGCAAAGATCAATGGTGGCAGATTACTGTAAGCAGTGAGGACTAATGGAACTGGAAACAGAATCTGTATTACTTGGGTCAGTGCATGGATCCAGAACTGCCACTGGGCCTCGATGTGTCCAAGGCCTCCACCGAACATGGATTGGGAGCAAAGATCACTGGTGTCAGATGACTCTAAGCAGTGACAGCGAATGGAAGCAGAAATGTCGCCTGGCCTACCTGTGCCAGTGGATGGACACAAAATTGCCACTGGGCCTCGGTGTGTCAGATCCCACCTCAGAACTGAGATACTGGGCAGATAGAGGCAGAACTGCCACTGGAATGTGCCGTGTCTGAGCCCGCAGACAAACTTGGATAAGGAGCAGAGATAACTGGTGTCAGATTACTCTAAGCAGTGACAGCAAATGGAAAAAGGAACAGACCATGATCTCCATGGGCTGTCAGATGAACACAGAACTGCCACTGGTGCTCGGTGTGTAGGATCTCCCTGTCAAACCAGGATCCTGTGCAAACATCACTTGTGTTAGATGACTCTAAGCAATGACGATGAATATGAATGGAACCAGAAACAGCCCCTGACATCCATGGGCCTGCAGATGGACACTGGACACCCACTTGGCCTCGGCGTGTTATATACCACTGACAAACTCGGATCCTGGGCCAGCATATGGATGCAGAACTGCCAATGGGCCTCGGCGTGTCCATAGACTCCACAGAACTTGGATCAAGAGGAAAGATCACTGGGGTCAGATGACTCTAAATAGTGATGACGAATGGAACCAGAAACATCACCTGTCCTACCAGGGCCATTGGATGTACACACAATTCCCACTGGGCCTCTTGACATGTAGAAGCTCACTCCAGAACTTGGATCCAGAAACACAGATCACTCTTGTCACGTGACTCTAAATAGTGATGAGGAATGGGACCAGAATTAGCCCCTGGACTCCCTTGCAGGCAAATAGATGCAGAATTGCCACTGGGATTTGACGTGTAGGACCTTGCCCTGAACTCTGATCCAGAGCACAGATCACTGGTGTCAGATGGCTATAAGCATTGACGACAAATGGAAGCAGAAACATCCCCTGAATTTTCTGGTCAAGCAGATAGAGACAGAACTGCCACCAGGACTTGGCTTTCAGACCCTGTTGCTGAACTCGGATCCTGGGCTGGCAGATGGACACAGAACTTCCACTGGGCCTTGGAATGTTGGAGAATGCCATCAAACTCAGATTAGGTACACAGATCATTGGTGATAGTGTAGCTGGGTGTGGTGGCAGACTCCTTTAATCCCAGAACTCCAAAAGCAGATGCAGGGAGATTTAAGTCTAAGGACAGGTTACTTGGGAAAAAACGTATTTACTTGTGTTTCCAAAGAAAAGAAACACCTGTGGATTCCTTCCAGACTAATATGGTTTTATCAAGCAACACTCCCTGAAGCAGTGACCCAACTGATCCTACATCCAAAACAGGAAAGATGATGCAGCCTTACAGACTACAAAAACAAAGATTTGGTCAGATTTCTGTGTTTTATCATGATCCTCATGGTATAGACATCACCCCCAATGAGCAGGATGCAGTTTAGAATGAATGACTCCCAAATTCCCAAATATTGTTTATAAATGTTTGTTTTCATTTAAATGGGGTTGGTTATAAATGGTAATGAGCACATCAATCTCTTTTTAAAAGAAAAAAAAAGGAATCGGATAAAGGAATGAATTATTGGCATTGATATGGATTTTGATTTATTGATACAACTTTAGGGTCAATATAAACAATATAT
>NW_023276919.1:6093539-6117663 GCF_003668045.3 Cricetulus griseus | reverse complement strand
TGTCAGATGAATCTAAGCACTGACAATGAATGGAACTGGAAATACAACCTGGCTTACCTGGGCCAGCAGAGGACACAGAACTGCCTTGGGACTCAGCATAAAGGAACCATCGCAGAACTTTGATCTGTCACACAGATCAATGGTGTCAGATTACTCTAAGCAGTGATGACTAATGGAACCAGAAACATCGTCTGGCCCACCTCAGCCAGCAGATGGACACAGAATTGCCACTGTGCCAAAATATTTTAGAACCAGTTGCCCAACTCAGATCCAGTGCTGTCAGATAAACACAGAGCTGCCACTGGGTCTTGGCATTTCTGAGCCTGCAGCCGAACTCATATCAGGAGCAAAGATCAATGGTGTCAGATGATTGTAAACAGTGATGACAAATGGAACTGGAAACAGAACCTGGCTTACATGGGCAGGCAGATGGACACAGAAATGCCATTGGGCCATGGCATGTCGAAGGCCTACACTGAACTCATTTCAGGAGTGAAGATCAATAGTGGCCAATGACTGTAAGCTGTGATGACTAAAGGAACTGAAAACAGAATCTGGTTTATCTGTTACAGCAGAGGAACACAGAACTGCCACTGGGTGCCCGTGTGTCTTATACCACCGCCAAACTTGGATCCTGTTCCATCATATGGATGCAGAAATGCTCCTGGGCCTCAGAGTGTCATATCCCGCCATAGAACTCAGATCCAGGGCCAACATATGGATGCAGAACTGACCCTGTGACTCGGTGTTTCCAAAGCCTCCACCAAACTTGGATATGGAGTAAAGATCACTGGTGTCAGATGACTCTAAGAAGTGATGACAAATGGAACCAGAAACATCACCTGGCCTACGTCAGCCAGCGAATGAACAAAGACCTGCCACTGGGCTTCGGTTTGTAGGATCTCACTGCCAAAACTGAATCCAATGCACAGACTACTGGTGTTAGATGACTATAATCAGTGATGATGAATGGAAACAGAAACACCTCCTGACCTCCATGGGCCTGCACATGGACCCAGAACTGCCACTGGTCCTCAGCGTTTTGGAAGCTGCTGACGAATTCGGATCCTGGCCCAACATATGGATTCAGAACTGTCACTGGGCATTGGCAGAACTCGGATATGGAACAAAGATCACTGGTGTCAGATGACTCTAATAAGTGATGACGAATGGAACCAAAAGCAGCCCCTGACCTCCATGGGCTGGGAGATGAACACAGAAGTCCCACTGGTCCTCGATATGTAGGATCTCGATGCCAAACCTGGATCCGGTGCACAGATCACTGGTTTCAGATGACTCTATGCAGTGAAGATGAATGCAACTGGAAACAGAAACTGGCTTTCCTCTGCCAGCAGAGGATACAGAACTGCCACTGGGCTTTGGCGTGAGGATGCCATCGCAGAATTTGGATCTGGCACACCGATCAATGGTTACGACGAATGGAAACACAAACATCACCTGGCCACCTGGGCCAACGAAGGACACAGAATTGCCACTGGGCCTGGCCTTGTAGGATCTTGCTGCCAAACTTGGATCCCATGCACAGATCACTGGTGTCAGATGATTCTAATCAATGATGACCATGGGAAGCAGAACAAGCCCCTGGACTCCTGGGTCCTGCAGATAGACACAGAAATGACAATGGGCATTGGCGTTCTGTAGCCTGTTGCTGAACTCGGATCCTGGACTGGCAGATGGACACAGAAATGCCAATGTGCCTTGGTGTGTGGGAGAATACCATCAAACTCATATCAGGTGCACAGATCATTGCTCAAATGACTATAAGAAGTGACTATGAATGTAACCAGAAGCATCCCCAGGACCACCTAGGCCAACGGATGGACACAGAACTGCCACTGAACCTCGATTTTTAGAACCCGTCACTTGCATAGGTTATTAATAGAAAGGAACAGATAGAGCAGACAACTCTGGCTTCAGCTCAAATAATCAAATGGCAAGCTGTTGCAGTGGTCTTGCAGATCCTAGTAAATAATTCATTTATACTGAGGGTCACTATGTATTTAAAGCTCTTTAGGTAATAGAGACATTGCCATACATAGGATCCAATAATAGATTGATTTGAGCAAATTCTTGCTATATGTGTTATGCAAATGTTATTAGAAACTAGAAGTCAGAGTCCATTCTTACAGGAATGCAATGTGTATTTTACAAGCCTTAGGATAGAAGTATGTTTTAGTGAGCAATCTTTAATAAGTTCTGTATCAGAGGCACTAGTGGCATTGCCATGCAGATTTTAAAAGGCCATTTTAACCTTTATACATCTCCATCCCGCAGGAGAATATATGCAGCTGTGAGGATTTTGGAGCTGAACCATCACCCATTCGATAATAACTTTATTTGTTTTACAGAGGCTGGTTCCAGCCAAAGACGGTTATGGTATTCCATGCTTTCAGCGAATCCTAAGACAGAACACACATGATGCAATGTGAGATTCCATGACCGGCACTGCTGGTAGGTTAAAGGGAACCACCTAAAACAGTCACAGTCATCTGTCCTGATGCAGAAGCACAGGTTTCTTTTTATTAATTTAAGAGAGGGGAGTTGTGGGGCACTTTCCAATATGGAATATTTTGAGATCCAGCTTTTGGTTTCACTAAACAGGAACACCGGAAAGCTCTGGCCCAATATTGTATGGTTAATGCCAGTGGGCTACTATTGTTTGCCAAGCCCTCAGGGTCATGTGCCTCTTATTTGCATCTCTGTGGAACTAAGCATCTGAATAGGCCCTCACCTGGGTGGAGGTGCTATAGGTGTGTGAGTAACTTGTGAGGACAGAAGGTTAAAACTTAGGGGCAAGTGTCTAGAGGAGAGAGGATAACGAAGAGAGATGATTTACTCGTGGTCATGGCAGGACAGTTAAGAAACACCATAAAAATGGCTCATAAAGAAATGACTCTTGTTGTACAACATGGAACTGAGAGCTCTATGAAGATGACAAGAGGCCTGTGTTTGGCCTTATCGTCTTTTGGTTGCTGGGAGTTTCCAGGTCCCCACACCCCCACTCAGGTAGAACCTCATGGACTAAGGCTGAGACGCGCTGGGTCATGACAAGCAGTGGAGGAGATGAAGTTACCTTTAGAAACAAAAGTGTTCCTAAAGTCCTGGTATCAGAGCAGTGATAGGACAGATATTGGGGTGATTCATGAAAGAGAGATCCCAAATGATGAAGAAAGGATTCTGGGATCATAAAAAGGCTGAATACTGTTTTTCTTGAGTGCATCTTTGGACCTGTTAGCATGGGTTCCGTTCACCACCTTGGACCTTAATTGTGCCATTGTAGAGAGGTTTAGCATGCTTTTCAGAACTCAGACTGAGACACACACACACACACACACACACACACACACACACAGAGACAAAGAGAGAGAGAGAGAGAGAGAGAGAGAGAGACAGAGAGAGAGACAGAGACAGAGACAGAGACAGAGAAAAACATACAAACAGACAGATAAAAAAGCTCAGTTTAGGTGGATACCAGTCCAGAACAAGTACAGCTTCAGGTATACACCAAGGGTACAGATGCAAAATCATAGGACTAGACAGAAAGACAGAGAGAGACAGAGACTATGGCTTAGGGTAGCAGCCAAACACATTGCAAAGCAGTTAGAATTATACACTCCAACACAGGGTGTAGAGACACAGACAGTGAGAGACAGAGATACACAGAGACAGAGACAGAGAAATTGAGTGCTAGAGAGAGTGTTAGAGAATGAAATGACAAACAGACACACAGACAATCCAAGGTTTAATGTAGGCTCAGAGAATTGCATTATACATCAAGAGGCCGGCTACCAACATACTCATGAAAGAATCAGTCTCTGCCTAATGAAATCAGTGTTGTTGTTGTCATCATCTCTTGCAACCAAGTAGATGCAGTCACAAGATCTTTCAAACTAATCTAGGAACTGGAATTTAAACCTTCCTGAAGAAACTAACCATGGAAAACTCACCTTTTTCACGGTAATGTGATTCCTTTCATTCTCTTAGTGCATATATGTACTTCTTAGGGTATTTGATATTGCTCCACAACATGGCATTGAACAGTTTTTCCATGGTAACAGTAGCATCTAGATTCCCTTAAACATAAGATGCACTTTTAATGGGGGTGGCTGAAGGAGGCTTGGTACCCAAGATCTCAGTAGATGGAGTCAGCCTTAACTCATCGACACTTGTGGAACAAAAAATACTGGGCGGTTAACGACACAGGGGTCCGAATAGTGGAGGGAAGAAATATCCGAAGTGGTAATCTGAAATCCACAGTTGATTCAGCGAATGGGGTGGTGGACCTCTTCCTTGGGAAACACACTGTCCTCATGTGTTTTTCAGCATTTGGTCACCTCCAAAAATTTCTCTGCGATGTCCCATTCAGGAGAGCCTTAGTATGGACAGAGTTCACAGAGAGAGAGCCTCAATGGCATTCACAACTCCAGAGTTGGTCATTTGTTTACCTGGAAGGGGAAAGCTCACTATGGAGACGAAACCTGAGCAATGGAACAGGAATCTTAGAATGTCCATGAACTTTAGATTTGCTGACATGGTTGGAGAGGGTGTGTGGGGGAGACGGGAGTAGAGATGAAGAGGGTCAGAGGAAGATACCAGAGGGAAGATAGCAGAGAGGACTTGGAAGGTGACAGAGAGAATAATACATTAGTTGTCGGTAGGGATCTGTCTTTTAAAGGGTACTATAACCCTGCCTACAGACTTAGTACCCATGGAACCCTGGAGTGAACAGAGTACTGGCTGAGAAAGTGCACCCTTCCGGGTTTTGTGGGCAGGAGAGATGCCAAGACCTTAATTTCCACCATCATTTATTATGGAAATTTGAGGTCATGAACTTGGGAACAATGGGAATATTGCTGTCGAATTCTCAAGACTTCTTCTTTTGGAAGAAAGGGCATTGACCAACTGTGGGGGCCTTGAGTATAGTCCATTACTACCACATCCTGGAGTCCCTGCTTGCTCAATTATTTCCAGAATGCTTGGAACTGTCTTGGGATGTCAGCAGTGTAGGAGATGAGGTTAAGTTTAGAAAACAAAATATTTCTTATGTCCTGGTTACAGAGGGTTTCATGTCAGATGAGGGAGGGTTTTTCCAGGGAAGTTCCAGAAGAGGAAGGGAGGAATCTGGGAACATTGGGAGGCTGAATACTATTTATCTGGAGTGAATCTTTGGGCCATTTTGCATGGGTCCCATTCAGCTTACTGAAACTTAGATGAAACTTTGGGTTTGCAAAAAACATAAATTGGAGACACATCAGTTGCCTTTTTTGCTACAAGCAACTTGACTGAAAGCATTCACATTTTTAAAAAGAAGGCTATCTACAGGACAATAAAAAGCACCTTAATTTTTCCAATTTAGAGTGGTTTAGCATGCTCTTCAATACTGTGACAGAGACAGAAATACACACAGCAAGGGAGACACATGCAAACAGACAGACCAATGGATCAGATTTGCTAGAGAACAGTCCTGAGAAGGTACAGAGCTACTGCTCTTCTTCCCGGTTGCAGAGGCAAAGACAGAAGGGCAGAGAGAGTCTGAGAGAGAGAGAGAGAGAGTGAGAGAGAGAGAGAACAAGGGAACCTAAGTAGGTCGGGATCTGTCTTTTAACAGGGTCCATTAAAGCTGCTTGGAGAATTAGTAACCATGGAAGCCTGAATTGACAGGGAATGCCTGAGTGAGTGTATCAAGCCCAGTGCCATTGACAGGGCAGCCTGATGCCTGCACCTTTCATTCCTACTTTCCCTCTATACTGAATGTTGGGATTTTAGAAATGGCAAATTAGGGAATATGGATATCGAGTTCTCAAGATTGCATCCTGCTGAAGTAGGGCATTGGCAATCATTGAGGACCTGAGAATTTTGTGGTAGAACCAAATCCTGGAATATCTGTTTGTTCCTTTCTTAGAGGGGCCAGGTAGCACTCACTCTGGTCTCCTAGACCTCAACAGACACCAGCACTGTAGGAGATGAAGTTCAGGTTAGAAACAATAGTGTTTCCAAAGTCCTGGTATCAGAGTAGTGATAGCACAGATGTAGGCGTGATTCGTGAAAGAGAGGTCCCAGATGATGAAGAAAGGAATCATTGATCATAGAAAGTCTGAATACTATTTTTCTGGAGTGACTTTTTGGACCATTCACCATCCTGGTCCTTAATTTTGCCATTGTAGAGAAGTTCTCTACTCAGAGAGACAGATAGACACACACACACGCACACACACACACACACACACACACACACACTCACACACACACACACACAAAGTCACAGACACACACGCACACACACACACAGAGATAGACACACACACACACACACACACACACACAAAGACACACACCACACACACAAAGTCACACATACACACACACAAACACACACACACACAGAGAGAGAGAGAGAGAGAGAGAGAGAGAGAGAGAGAGAGAGAGAGAGAGAGAGAGAGAGAGAGAGAGAGAGAAGAACACATACAAACAGAGCCCACCACATAACTCAGATCCGGGAACGGCAGATGGATGCAGAACTGTGCAGAACTGCCACTGTGCCTCAATATGTGGGCGTCGGTGTGTAGGATCTCGCTGCCAAAACTGCATCCAGTGCACAGGTCATTGGTGTTAGATGACTCTAAGCAATGACGATGAATAGAAACAGAAACAGGCGCTGACCTCCAAGTGCCTGCAAATGGACCCAGAACTGTCACTGGGCCTAGGCATTTTGGAGGCTGCTGACGAACTCTATCCTGGCCCAACATATGGATTCAGAACTGCCACTGGGCATCGGCATATCAAGGCCCCAGCCGAACTCGGATAAGGCGCAAAGATCAATGGTGTCAGATGAATCTAAGCAGTGATGGCTAATGGAAACAGAAACAGCCCCTGACCTCCATGGGCTGGGAGATAAACACAGAACTGCCACTTGTCCTCAGTGTGTAGGATCTCGCTGCCAGACCTGGATCCAGTACCCAGATCACTGGTATTAGATGACTCTAAACAATGATGATGAATGGAACCAAAAACAGCCCCTGGACTCCCTGTGCAGGCAGAAGGAGGCAGAACTGCCACAGGGCTTCGACGTGTAGGAGCTCGCCCCCGAACTCGGATCCCAGAGCACAGATCACTAGTGTCAGATGACTCTAAACAGTGACAACCAATGGACGTAGCAACAGCCCCTGGACTACCTGGGCCAGTGGATGGACACAGAACTGCCACTGTGCCTTGGCATTTCGGAACCCATTGTCAAACTCAGATCCTGGGCTGGCAGATAACCACAGAGCTGCCACTGTGCCTCGGCATGAGGGAGTCATCAAAGAACTTGGATCTGGCACATAGATCACTGTTGTCAGATGAATTAAGTAGTGTAGACAAATGGAACTAGATACATCGTCTGGGCACCAGGGCTAGCCAAGTACACAGAATTGCCACTGGGCCTTTCTGTGTAGAATCCCGCTGCAGAACCTGGATCCTGTTCACAGATAAATGGTGTCAGATGACTCTAATAAGTGACAACAATGGGAAGCAGAAACATACCCTGGACCCCCGGCGCCAGCGGCAGGTGGACACAGAATTTCCTCTGGGTCTTGGCTTGTTCGAGAATGCCGTCGAACTCAGACCAGGTGCAAAGATCATTGGTGTCAAAAGACTCTATGCAGTGACAATGAATGAAACCAGAAACATGCCCTGGGACACCTGCTCCATCGGATGGACACAGAACTGACACTGTGCCTCTGTATTTTAGAACCCATTGCCGAACTGGGCCTTGGCGTTCCCGAACATGCAGCCAAACCCGTATCAGTAGCAAAGATCAATGGTGTCAAATGACTGTAAGCAGGAATGACAAATGGAACTGGAAACAAAACCTGTCTTACTTGGGCTGGCAGATGGACACAAAACTTCCATTGGGTGTCTGCCTGTCCAAGGAATCCACTGCACTCATATCAGAAGCAAAGATCAATGGTGGCAGATTACTGTAAGCAGTGAGGACTAATGGAACTGGAAACAGAATCTGTATTACTTGGGTCAGTGCATGGATCCAGAACTGCCACTGGGCCTCGATGTGTCCAAGGCCTCCACCGAACATGGATTGGGAGCAAAGATCACTGGTGTCAGATGACTCTAAGCAGTGACAGCGAATGGAAGCAGAAATGTCGCCTGGCCTACCTGTGCAGTGGATGGACACAAAATTGCCACTGGGCCTCGGTGTGTCAGATCCCACCTCAGAACTGAGATACTGGGCAGATAGAGGCAGAACTGCCACTGGAATGTGCCGTGTCCGAGCCCGCAGACAAACTTGGATAAGGAGCAGAGATAACTGGTGTCAGATTACTCTAAGCAGTGACAGCAAATGGAAAAAGGAACAGACCATGATCTCCATGGGCTGTCAGATGAACACAGAACTGCCACTGGTGCTCGGTGTGTAGGATCTCCCTGTCAAACCAGGATCCTGTGCAAACATCACTTGTGTTAGATGACTCTAAGCAATGACGATGAATATGAATGGAACCAGAAACAGCCCCTGACCTCCATGGGCCTGCAGATGGACACTGGACACCCACTTGGCCTCGGCGTGTTATATACCACTGACAAACACGGATCCTGGGCCAGCATATGGATGCAGAACTGCCAATGGGCCTCGGCGTGTCCATAGCCTCCACAGAACTTGGATCAAGAGGAAAGATCACTGGGGTCAGATGACTCTAAATAGTGATGACAATGGAACCAGAAACATCACCTGTCCTACCAGGGCCATTGGATGTACACACAATTCCCACTGGGCCTCTTGACATGTAGAAGCTCACTCCAGAACTTGGATCCAGAACACAGATCACTCTTGTCACATGATTCTAAATAGTGATGAGGAATGGAACAAGAATTAGCCCCTGGACTCCCTTGCAGGCAGATAGATGCAGAATTGCCACTGGGATTCGACGTGTAGGACCTTGCCCTGAACTCTGATCCAGAGCACAGATCACTGGTGTCAGATGGCTCTAAGCATTGACAACAAATGGAAGCAGAAACATCCCCTGAATTCCCTGGTCAAGCAGATGGAGACAGAACTGCCACCAGGACTTGGCTTTCAGAGCCTGTTGCTGAACTCGGATCCTGGGCTGGCAGATGGACACAGAACTTCCACTGGGCCTTGGAATGTCGGAGAATGCCATCAAACTCAGATTAGGTACACAGATCATTGGTGATAGTGTAGCTGGGTGTGGTGGCAGACTCCTTTAATCCTAGAACTCCAAAAGCAGAAGCAGGGAGATTTAAGTCTAAGGACAGGTTACTTGGGAAAAAACGTATTTACTTGTGTTTCCAAAGAAAAGAAAAACCTGTGGATTCCTTCCAGACTAATATGGTTTTATCAAGCAACACTCCCTGAAGCAGTGACCCAACTGATCCTACATCCAAAACAGGAAAGATGATGCAGCCTTACAGACTACAAAAACAAAGATTTGGTCAGATTTCTGTGTTTTATCATGATCCTCATGGTATAGACATCACCCCCAATGAGCAGGATGCAGTTTAGAATGAATGACTCCCAAATTCCCAAATATTGTTTATAAATGTTTGTTTTCATTTAAATGGGGTTGGTTATAAATGGTAATGAGCACATCAATCTCTTTTTAAAAGAAAAAAAGGA
The DNA here is from genome assembly GCF_003668045.3 of Cricetulus griseus. Lineage (NCBI taxonomy): Eukaryota > Metazoa > Chordata > Mammalia > Rodentia > Cricetidae > Cricetulus > Cricetulus griseus. The sequence goes on along the minus strand of NW_023276919.1, from coordinate 6,108,014 downwards.
ATCGGATAAAGGAATGAATTATTGGCATTGATATGGATTTTGATTTATTGGTACAACTTTAGGGTCAATTTTGTATATATATATATTGTTTAGGTATTGGATTATACAGATCTTTGAAATGACACGCATAATTACATACAGGTTATATAGTCACCTATAATAGTCAGAACTTATAATTATATTAGGTTTTCTAGATATACAGAGATGTATTTGAGATGGATAGGTATTATTCAAACCTTTCAAAGACTTACAGAATAGATGACATTAAATGATTTAGGATTTTTCTTGGCAGTGAGACACAACTGCTCCTGGCACACCAATTATGTCAGAAAGGAGGATGGGCATTGAAGAAACTCGTTATGGAGTTTGCTTTCAACATGGCAAGTTTAGCCATCTGAGCTAGAAATTGTTCTTGCCTGGACTGCTTGTTGCTGCATAAACTAAACATGCAGAACCCACAAGAAAATGACTGCTAAATTACAAAAGAAGACAGTACTGAAGGCTTCCTGCAAAAATGGGCAAGTGTGCCAGACACACTCTGGCCAATAGTCTGAAGATGGATGCCCCAATGTTACAGAGGAACTTTGGGTGACTGTCCAGTTAGCAAGATGTCTCTGTCAATTCTAGTGTTTATATAGTATCCTCTATGGTCTTTGATAGAGTTGAAGACAGATAGTTATGGTTATAGTTTTCTTCAGTTATTATAAAAATGAGTTACCCTTCTTTTTTTTTAGACAGGAAAGAGGAGATGATGGGGAATGGACTTCTGTGTATGTTCATCTTATTTTTTGTTGAATAAACTACTGTTTGGCCAATGAGGTAGCAAGTTAGGTGGGACTAGGAGTCAAGAAGGATTCTGGGAAATGTTGTAAAGAAGTGGTGATCTGCAGGAAGTTACATGACAGGGAGACTCATATATAAACAAAGGCCAGAAGAAGTGGGCCCCTTCGAATCAGTCCACCACAAAATCCATCAAGTCCACTCCTAGGCATGTACCCAAAAGAAGCACATTCATTCAACAAAGACATCTGTTCAACGATGTTCATTGTAGTTCTGTTTGTAATAGCCAGAAACTGGAAGCAGCCTAGATGCCCCTCAACTGAAGAATGGATAGAGAAATTGTGGTACATTTACATAACGGAGTACTACTCAGTGGAAAAAACAATGGAATCTTGAAATTTGCAGGAAAATGGATGGAACTAGAAGAACCCATTCTGAGCGAGGTAACCCAATCACAAAAAGACAGAAATGATAGTACTTCACTCATATGTGGATTTTAGACAGAGTAAGGGATTACCAGCCTACAAATCCACACTGCCAGAGTACTTATGAACAAGAAGGACCCAAAAATAGTTAAACTTTGTACCCTGGAGAAGGGGAAAGGGTCACCATCCCCTGAGAAAATTGAGAACATGGGAAGAGGGGGGAGGGACCTACGAGAATGAGAACGGAAGAAAAGGAAGAATGCAGAAGTCATGAGGAACAAGAAGGTTTGAATCAGGTGTAGATTAGAAGAAAGGATATGTGATAGGTAGGGTTTTAGTTGGGAGAGGTGGTAGGGGAGGAAGGGAAGGAGAAGGGAACTGGGATTGTCATGTGATTCAATCTTGTTTGTAATTCAAATTTATGAAAGTGAAGAAAACAAGAAAGGGGTCCCTACTCTCTTCCGCCAGAGTCACCATGTGATCCCGACATTAGGACACCAATGGAATGCATCCTAAATAACATAAGTCTTATAAAACATATAGATTTATGGTAATTATGACTGACCTAACAGATGAGAAACCCTAGTCATTGGCCAAGCACCATTCATACCATATTAATATAAGTCTCTGTGTATAATTTTGTTCATCCATGTGGCAGGCAAAACTCAAGCAGGTGGCGGAAATATTTATCATAACACTTTAGTCCAAAACTCAAGACAAGCTACAACTCTCTTACAGATAACGATGGAAGCAGATGAAGAAATCCACCACTAACCATTTTGCTAAGCTCCTTGAGTATATTCAAGTGAGAAAGGAGAAATATTATGAATTATCGAGTAAAGTCCATGATGGGGAAACCAACAGAATCAGCTGACCTGAGCTAGTGAGAAATCACTGGCTCTGTTCTGAAAACTAGGGAACCTACAAAGGACTGAAATCCACTCCCTTAATTCAGGTAACAATTGTGATTGACATATAATATATATTCAGTGGCAATGGGTCCAAGTTCTAACTCTCATGTACAAACTAACTTTTTGATGTGCTTTCTATATGGAGAGATACCATGGTCAGCCTCAACATGGGGTTATGGTGACTAGAGAATTTCTTTGGTCCTTCTTCAACTAGACAATAGGATAGACAGTATATTTCCTAGGGGAGGCCTTACTAGCTCCAATGTACAAATGAAATTTTAGGGGCAAGAAGGAGTAGCAGGAGAAGAGGAGGGATTGAATTGGAATATAAGAATAAATTGATAGAAAAGAAAAATAATTAACCATCATAGGTCATTAATACCTCTTAATATCAGTGGATATAATATACTGATAAAAAGACAGGCTAATAGATTGTGTATGAAATGAGGAACTCTCCTTCTGCAGCAAACATGTAACACAGCTCAACATTAAATGCACTTATTAACTCATAGAAAAAGTTTGGGAAATAGTTTTCCAATCAAACTGACATAAGAAATACTATGGTAAAATGATGGTACCCCAATTATCAGAATGGTGTCCGTGAGCTTCCACTTTGTCAGGTCATCTCTTTATGTGGGTTTTTCCAGCATGGTACTGTCCCATTTGCTTATCTGTCTTCCCTTTCTGAAACTGAATTCCAGGAGTTTAGGACTTTCCTTAGCTTTTTGTGTATTTTTCTGCTTCCATCAGCTACTGGATGAAGGCTCTAGGATGGCATATAAGGTAGTCATCAATCACATTACAGGGGAAATGCATTTAAGGTAGCTTTTCTACTGCTGCCTAGATTGTTGGGTAGGATTAACCTTGTGGATTCCTGGACATTTCCATAGTGCCATATTTATCTTTAAACCTGTAATTTATTCCTCTTTTAAGGTATCTCTTTTTTTGCTCTCATCCATTCATCCCACTAATTAATCCTCATGATTCCTCATGTTATCCAATCCCCTCCTCTTTCTCTTACCTACCTCATCTTTCTCCATGCACCCAAATTTTACAGGAGATCTTGTGCCTTTCCCCTACTCCGAGGAACCATGTATGTCTCTCTTAGTGTCCTAATTGTTCCTAGCTTCTCTGAAGGTTTGGATAGTAGACTACTCATCATTTGCTCTATGTCTAATATCCGTACATTAGTGAGTAAACCATATGTTTGTCTTTCTGTGTATGGGTTGCCTTATTGAGGATGGTTTCTTCTAGTTAAATCTATTTGTTTCATTGCTTTTTTGCACTGAGTATTATTCCATTGATTAATTTTATCACATTTTCTTTATAAATTCTTTAGTCGAGGGACATCTTGGTTGATTACAGGTTCTTGATATTACAAATAATGCTTTTATGAATATAGTTGTATGGATGTCCATGTTGTATGAATGTACATCTCTTGGGATATGCCAAAGAGTGGAAAGGCTAAAAGCTGAAAAGCACTGATACATAATTTTCAGAAAAACTTCCTAACTGCCTGGCAAAATGGTTGCTTGAGTTTTCAATCCCTGCATCAACAGAGAAAGGTTCAACTTTCTCCACATACTCTCAAGCATAAATTGTCCGTAGTGTTTTTTTCTTTTTTTGTCTGTAGCCAGTCTGGCAGGTGTAAGATGATGTATCAGAGTTGTTATGATTTACATTTCACTGATGGCTATGGATGTTCAGCAATTTCTTATGTGTCTTTTAACCATTTAAGTTCCTCTAATGAGCAAACTAAGTTTCAAAGGATCACAGATTCAATATAAATCCAGATACACTGAAACTCCTAGCAGAGTTATTGGTAGGTATCTTTCTTTGGTGGATATCCTCTTTCTTAAGAAGTAAACTGGGAGTAATAAATTAAACCTCAGAAACATCCATGTAAACTTGAGATTTCAATTGTTACATCCATTCTGTAAAATTTCAAGCTATTTCTTATTTTTTTTTACTGTAGTTTTGAGACAGGGTTTCTCTGTGGCTTTTGAGGCTGGCCTGAAACTTGTTCTTGTAATCCAGGGTAGTGTCAAACTCACAGAGATCTACCTGCCTCTATCTCCCGAGTGCTGTTCATGAATCAAGGGTATTGTCAACAATAGTATCCTCATAGACTGAGGTTTATAAAGTGAGAATGTATAAATACTCCATCCACAGAGGGGATGGTATCTTTCCAGGTATCTCAAAACTAATCAAGTTGCCTTTGTAGGCTCATGACTTAGAAAATGGAAAATTCTTGAGTTATGAAATCTATTCCCCAAAGAAATCTAATATGAATCTGGAGAAAAGTATCACTTCTTGGTGTTTTACAATGGAATATGTGAGAGTATGGATGTCAATTTTTTATCCTTCTTGTGATCTCAAACGATCTGTGTTTTGTGGCATCTACTCCTTAACTTGAGGCCACACACTTCTATTGAGAAAAGTTAGTTTTATATAATTTTTACATTATTATGTGATTATAATATTCTTCCTTCTGTTTGTGTGGATGAAAAAATCCTCCATTTTATCCCTGATTGCTGTTTCCATTATTATGAATATGGCATCCTTATTAAAATAAAAAGTTATTTTGATTTGCAATTCCTTGTTTGAGAACTTTTTTATGTATCTTTCAGCCATTTTAGATTCCTCTATTGAGAATTCTCTATTTAGTTCTGTATACCAATTTTAATTGGATTATTTGGTGTTTTGGAAACTAGCTTCATGAGTTCTTTGTAAATTTTGGTTATCAGCCCTCTGTCGGATACTGGATTGGCGAATATGTTCCCATCATGCTGGCTGTCATTTTGTATTGCTGAGTGTCCATTGCCATGGTAGTATTGTGGGAAGAATAAAGTAGAGCAAAGTTAGAGATACCATGTGAGAATGAGCCAGTATAAGTATAAAGAGAAATCAGGCCCTAGGGAAATATCTGGAGATCTACAAGAATGACACCAACTAACCATCTAAGGAACAGTGGTGAAGCTATCTTAAATGCCCTCCCTGATAAAGAGATTGATGACTAACTTTATGCCATCCTAGAGTCTTCATCTAGCAACTGATGGAAATAGAAGCAGCTGATGTTAGTAGAAGAAACTAAACATTGACCTGAACTGGAATCCAGTTACAGAGAAGGATGAGTGCTGAGCAATGTGGTCAAGATTAGGCTCGTGAAAACTACAGAAACCGCTGACCTAAACATGGCAGAGCTTTGGCATCCAGACTGATTACTGGGAAACCAGCATGGAACTGAACTAGTCCCCATGAATGTGGGTGTCAGTTAGGTGGTCTTGGAAATCTATGGGGTCTCTTGGAGTAGATGAATACTTATCCCTAGCATAGGAATGGACTTTGGGAGCCCACCCCACATAGGGAGATACTTCCTCAGTCTAGACTATATGGAAGGGCCTAGGCCCTATCCCAAAGGATAAGACAAACTCTGATGACCCCCCATGGAAGACCTCACTCCCCCTGGTGTACTAAAATTGTATGGGATAGTTAGGGAATAGTAAAGGTCAGGGGAGTAGTGGAGGGAGAGGGAAAAGGAATTGAAATGTAAAACAATCTTGTTTCTAATTTAAATTTAAATAATTGAGGAAAAAATCTAAAAATTGCAGCAACTAACATAACAAACTCTGAGCGAGGCAACATAGGGCTTTCTGCATTTTGGGAAATGCAGCATGTGGGATGTTCCTATATGGCCATCAATCAGCTGGAATAGTATAATGATGCATTTACTTACATGTATACTGTAGGTTATTCTGGGTCAGCAGAAGTAAAAATAGTTAAACCCAGAGAGAGACTTGTGCCTTCCACCTAAGTCCAGGAGGATACATTCTGAGGTCATGAGTCGGTGTGGTAGGTTTAGAATTTGAAGATGTAATAGATAGTGACAGACAGAATATATGTGTTTCCTGGCAACTATGAAAAAGTCTCTCTGCGCATATCATGGGCCCAAGAAACAGGGAGCAAATGAGATGCTGATTTGTACTCTGGGATTTTAATATCCTAAGGTATGTGCAATTGTACAACTTTTAATGACACCAGATAATAGAGTTGAGTCTCCAAATGAGCCTGTGACCAAAGGTTTGGGCATTTCCAAGCAAATGGACCAATTGACCAACATGAGGGCAAGTAATCTCACTAAATGTATTCTGTGAAGAACCTGATCCAAGTATTTTATGAGGAGATTATATCTTCCATAAAAGTAAAACCCTATAATGCATTTTTTTTAGTTCTGTAACTCATAATTGAATTGGATTATTTGGGGTTTTGGTGACTAGTTTCTTCAGTTCTTTGTATATATTACAAATCATTTAAATATGGCGTTGGTGAAGATCTTTTCTTATTCTGTGGGCTGCTGTCCTGTCTTGTTGACTATGTCTTTTGATTTAACTAACCTTCTCAGTTTCAGGAAGCCCCATTACTTAATTTTCAATCTGAGTGTCTGTGCTACTTTTGTTATCTTCAGGAAGTGGTTTGCTGCACAAATTCATTCAGTGCTACCTTCCCATTACTCTACTAAGAGATTCACTGTGGCTTTATTTATATTGAAGTCTTTGAACCATTGGGATATTAGTTTGGTAAATAGAGGAAACTAAAATGGATAAATGACATTCAACATTCATAGCCATCAGGGAATTGTAAATCATAACAACCCTGAGGTATCATCTCACACTTGCTAGAATGGCTACAGAAAAACACACCATGGAATGTTTATGCTCGAGATGATGTGTAGATAGGAGAACACTTCTCAGTTGCTGCTGGGAATGAAAATTTGTACAAATATTTTGGCATTAAGAATGCAAGTTTTTTGAAAATTGGGTATTAGTCTACTTCCTCATCTAGCCATTACACTCAATGGCATATAACCAAAGGATGTAATTCATAGAATATGGACATCTGTACAGCCATGTTCACAACAGCAGTATTTGTAATATCAAGAACCTGGAAACAACCAAGTTATCCTATGACTAAAGAATGAATATAGAAAATGTAATACAATTAACCACTGGAGTACTAATCAGCAAAAAGGAAACAATGGAACAAATGAATGGACTTAGAATAAACCACTCTGAGTGAGGTAACCTATAAACTGACAGACTAACAGGTTAAGTACTCATTATTGTATGGCTATTGGACATAGAGCAAATAGTAACTAGTCTACAATCCAAAACTCCAGAGACCCTAGGAACAAGTAGGACCCTAAGAGAGACATACATGTTTCCTCAGAGTAAGGGAAAGGCCCAAGATCTCCTGAAGCATGGGGAAGGCAGAGTTAGGTAGGAGAAAGAGGCGGGGTGATGAGGAGGGGATAGGAGAACATGAGGAATCAGGAAGATTGATTAGGAGGAAGAATAGATGAGTGCAATAAAAACATAACTTAACAGAGGCATAATTTATAGGTTTAAAGGGAAATATGGCACTAGGCAAATGTCCATGATTCCAAAAGTTTAATCCAAACTAACAATCTAAGCAATAGTGGAGAGGCTACCATAAATGCACTTTGCCTATAATGTTGTTGATAACAACCTTATAAGCCACCCTAAAGCCTTTATGCAGAAGAATACTTGTAAGATAAACAATCACCTGAACTCCTAGAATCCAGTTTCAGAAAGGGGAGAATGAGGAGCAAATGGGTCAATACCAGGCTGGAGAAACCTATACAATCAGCTGACCTGACCATGCAGGAGCTCATGTACCCCATTCCCGCAACTGGGGAAACTTCATAGTACCAAATCAGCCCTTCCTACTCTGTGTGTCATTTGGGTGATGATGGCACTCTATGGGCCTCTGACAGTGGAACTAGTATTTATTCATGGCACATGAATGGACTTTGGGAGCCTCTTCCCTATGGAGGTCTACTCTCTCAGTCTAGATACTCGGGAGAGGGCCTAAGACTTGTCCCATATGATGTGACAGACTTTGATGATCTCCCATGAAGTTCTCACCATCTCAGTGGAGAGGATGGGGGATGGAATGTGGGTTTTGGGGGGCATGTAAGTATGTAAGGGAGAAGGAATGGGATTGGTATGTAAAATAAGATAGTTTATTATTTAAATAAAAATGTATTAAAGATGGAAAGAAAAGAAAAAACTCTTTTCTAGACAGGTAAGAGGAGATATTGGGATATATATATATATATATATATATATATATAATATATATATATTTCTCTTAGTGGGTGGTGAACAAAACACTGATTACCAAGTAGCCAGGTAGGAATAGTGGCAATGGAGAAGAAGGGATTTAGAGCTTGAGAAGACATACCAAGGTGCTGAGGCTACAACATACCAGAATAAGGATAAGCCGCAGAATGATGGCAATGTATAGATTAATAGAAATGGGCTAATCATTAAAACAGAGCTAGCCAATGATAAGCTCTAACCATCAAGAAACAGATTAATAATATAACATCTGTTTGTTTGTTTGGGACAAAGAGGCAATGTAACTAGGTGGGACAGAAACCTCCATCTGCAAGTTTCTTTTTTTCATAAATGTCTTTCTACCTACTTACTTATCATCCATTGTCACCTATAATGTGACATGTTAGCAATCTATTAATGGTAGAAACCACTTGGCTGAAAAGCATCAATGTTTTTTTGAAAGTGTCAGGTATCTTTCGGACAATGAAATGCACCTTAATTTTGCTATCTTGCAGTGGTTTACCACTACAAACCTTGTAGTTTGGTAAACTTTCAGAATCAGACCAATAGTTATGGGAATTTTATCAACTCGTTAAGAGACTGTAACCACTAACAGGATAAGAAAGAGAGAAATCTGAGATGTGTTTCATCCTCTCTGGAAGGTCAGCCTTACAATCCCCATCCCTGAGAGCAGGTCCACTTGAAATCCAGCAAAGCCTTAACCCTGTCGTAGACCAAAGCATCATTGTTCTTGAGAGAGAGGGAGAAAATTTCACCAGCTTCAGTGATGAGAAGAGTAGAGACTCGGGAGCCAAAAGCCACAGGCAAAGCCACCCACAAGGCAGGATGAGGCCAGTCAAGACCAGTCCAGGTACAGCTCTGGGATCCCGCCCAAGTTACAGAGATAGAGATGGAGACCCTGAGATACAGTGAGAGATAGAGAGACAGACAGACAGACAGACCACACCAGGTAAAGCTGCAGGCTATAATCCAGGCTGTAGAGACAGAGACAGAGACCCAGCAACAGTGAGAGAGAGACGTACTAATTGAGACAGAGAGACAGAGACAAAGAGAGACATACAGATCAGGCCTAAATTCAAGCATGGACCAGTCCAGACCAGATACAGCTTCATGTTTTCACCTAGGCTCCAGAGACAAAGACAGAGAGACTGAAAGACAGTGAACGAAAATGAGACATAGACAGAGACACAGACACAGAGGCAGAGACAGACAGACAAAGGCTCGGTGTAGGCTGAGACCAGTGCAGACCATGTACAGCTCTGCATATTCCCCCAACTCAATGAGGATGCCGTCTCTGCCTGATGAACTCTTTCCCACAGCTGAAGTCATCTCATGTAAACAAGTAGAAACAGTCCAATGATCACTCATTCTAGTCTAATAAATGGAATGTAAACTTTGCTGGAAGTAGCTAACCATGGAATACTCACCTTTTGTTGACGATTATTAGTGTTTTCATTTTCTTAGTCCATTGTTGTCCTTGTTAGGGAAGAAGACATTCATCCACAAAAGTCATTGAACAGTTTTTTCCACAGGAAAAGTAACTAGAAGGATCCCCTAATATGAAATGTATTTCCCATGGGCAAGACCAAAAGTGGCTCAGTAAGGACGATCTGAGAACTCTGAGTCGGCCTGAACTGGTGGCCACAGTGCAGAAAAAAAGAATGCTGGAACAGTCCAGGCAAGATGGGGTCCCGAAAAGCAGCTGGAAAAAACTGCCTAAGGCTTAAAACGGAAACACACAAGTGACTCAGCGCATGTGTTTGGTGGACCTCATCCTTGTGAAACATACTGACCAGAAGGTGTGTCTCACCGGTTGCTCTGTCTGAAAGAAAGATCTCCTTGGTTCCTGCTCACCCCAGCATGGTGAGGGACAGGGACAGTGTGTCTGTACATATCACCAACTGGGCTCAAACTCTCTAGCCTCCTAAACGTGCCACCTTCCGGCCCATCACTTCTGCCTCCATCCAGCTTTTTTCACCCCCCTTCTTTCTCTTTTTTACCCTTCCCATGCTTCACCCAGATCTGACAGTACAAGCAACTGATTGACACAAAGCCAGGCACCATGCCAGATTTTTAGTTTATTTTCTCTCACTCTTCCTTTTTCTGATGCTCTCCTCCATTCCTCTATCCTGCCACCCTCTCTCCCCCTTCCTTATCCTTCCCTTCCTCCCTTCACCCTCCCTCGCTTTTGAGACAATCAAACTGGGGAATCTCATGCCTGCTCATCTCCAGGTCCCAAAGCCAAGCTTACGAGACTGTGACCCGAATGTACTGCCAGCCACGCCACTGTGCCAGGCTCTGCAAGGTTTCTTTTTCTATGAAGAAAAAAATAAGTGTTTCTCTATATTACCCTGAGAAGCCAAACTAAACGTTGTGAGCCGGGTACCCTTGTTAGCTCTCTAAACCTCAGAGTAGCCGTTAAAGCCCTGCCCCAAACACAGATGCCACCACCTCACTGTGCCCACTTTCTCTGTTAATTAATTATTTTCCAGACAGCGACTCTCTATACAAGTCAACAAAAGCTAAAACTCACAATTCTCGTACCCTCAGGCATCTGCTTCTCAGGGCTGGAATCACAGGAACATTCGAACACACCCGCATGTAACCTCTCGTCTTGCTACCTCAAGACAGACTTCTCTGCCTCATCAGCAGCTCAATATACACACCCTGAGTGAGACTGAATCTCGTGATACTTGTACTCTCGTGATCTAGTGTCTCCACCAATCAGTGCTGGGTTAATACTCTTGCGTCATCCTGCTGCCCGCCCTTCAGCAAGGGATTTGCAGCCTTGCTAAGGTTTCTCTGTCTGATCTAACAAGATTTGTTCCCTCTTCATATTTCCATTTCCCCATGATGCGATTACACTCCTGTGACAACACAGTGCTGCTTAGCCACCACACGATTCTTTCCAAGGAAAATCGCTCTATAGATCCCAGGCCATGGTTAAACTTGACATCCCTAGACATTTGCTCCCTTCCACTCAGAATGATCGCATTATATATGTATAAACACCACCAACCTGTGTGACACTCTGCCACCTTTACTTTTTTTTTGCAGCAAGATTAGGGTTCTCTTTAGTGCAGGCTAGGATTGAACTTAGAATTCTTACGTCCTGCAAACTCCACATATCAATGTAGGCATCATAGTACTAAACCTACATAGCACCATGGCCACTATGTTGATTGTTTGTTTTCTTTTGGGGGGAGGCGTGGTTGCTGTTGGTGGTTTTGGGTTTTGTTTTCCTTAGGCGACATTTCTCTGTATAGCTCAAGGAACAAACTTGTACAGGTTCACTTATGTGTGTTTACATGCATAGACTAGAAGTACACCTGAGGTATGGTTCATTTGAAGCTATCCACTTTGTGTTTCTTTGTGCTTTTCAGTGGTACCTGTGCCACACTGAGTAAAATAGACTGTCTGACACTCACAGGGATTCTCCTGTCTCTCTATCCCCTGGGCTGGGATTATTTGTATTCATCACCATGCACTGTGTTTCTTACATGGGTTTTGGGGATTAAACTTTACACATTGTACTGTCTACCCAGTATGACAGTATAAGTTCCTGAATGTTACAGAATCACTTAGTCTTCTATTGCTGTGTATTATATTGCCATGTGTATCTCTAAGTTGTATAGTCTTCATTCCTTATAGACACTTATACACACATAAATGCATACACAGATATATTAGAAGTTTGTTTTTTTAAATTTTAGCATTTATATTTGTATTTGTGGCATTGTAAATAATAATTGTTGTATATTTTCATAAATATTAGTTACTTCTCTCATTGCTCCAAACAAATACCTGACAAGAAATAAATTAAGAAAGTAGAGATTTAGAAAATGTTCAGAAAACTTTGGTCCTACCTGGCAGAGAAAACATAGCAGCAGGAAAATGCACATCATGAATAGTCATATTTCATCTGCAACCAGTAAGTTGAGAGAGGTAAATGATAGATTTCAGTGGACTTTGTATCGTCTTATTTGTTTTTATTTTTTTGGTGTTTCATTTTAAGCTTTAGTGTCTGTATGTGGTACATGCATATATGGTGGAATACTTAGTGTATGGGTGTATGAGCCCGTGTAGAAGCCAGTGGATATACCTTCCTTCATCACTCTGAGACTTCATTTTTACTTTTAGATAGACTTCTCATCGAGATTGAAACCCACTGCTCCAACTATGCTTTCTGGTCATCAAGCTCTTACTATCTGCCCATCTCTCTGCCGATATAGAGATTACAGGTATGTACTGTCATTTCTAATATATTGTGTGGGTGGAATGCTTTGAACTCATATCCTCCTGCTAGAACAGCAAGTGTTTTTTACCAAAATGAAGCATTTTCTCAGCCCTATGCTTTCTAATTTTTAATTCATATTGGGACCCCAAACCCCTAGAATGGTGCCATGTTCTTGAGGATATGTCTTCTATCCACAGTTTCACTGGAAATGCCTTCACACACATACCTAGAGGTATTTATATGTCCTAGGTAATTCCAAATAACAGTGAGACTGACAATGAAGACAAAGGATCACACCTTATTTACCTCTCTGTATATGCCTTTGAGTGCAGGTGCCTTCAGATTCCAGAAGAGGGAATCAGCTCCCTTGGAATTGAGGTAGAGATCTCAGTGAGCAACCTGACATCTAGGATCCACTTTAAGAGCAGTACATACTCTTAACCACTGACCCATCCCTCCAGATTCAATTTTCCCATAGAACTTTTATTATTTAACTTTTCCCAGGATTTTCTTCTTGCTCATTTATTTGTTGCATTAATTTTGATTTGCCAGTATGCATATTAACATTTATACATGAGCGACATTCCTGGAAGGGGTTTCCAGTATTAGCCAAAAAACTTACTAAGCATATTCTAAAAGAGTTATAGCATTTATACATGAGCGACATTCATGGAAGGGGTTTCCAGTATCAGCCAAAATTTTTACTAAGCATATTCTAAAAGAGTTATAGGAACTACACATTATTATTTCTCCAAATTTGTTTTTCCCTTTTTGTATTCCTGGGTGTTTGTGTTTTAAAATAACTTTCTTCCATTTCCCCAGTTACCTATCCATATTCCTACCTTGTTACCTCCCTGCCACTTTTAACATTAGGACTTTTGCTAAAGTTTTTCATGTACTTAATGAATGGGAGGAATTTTCTGCATTTCTTCTGTCCCCTCTACTCCTGTCCCTCTTCTTCATTCCCAATATTACTTCTGCTCTTTATGGCCCTAAACATTACCTTCTCCCTCTGAGCCTTTCTCCCTCTCCTCCCTCTCCTATTCCTTCCTCCTTTTCTGTTTCCCATCCTGACACTCTTACCTTCCCTTTCTCTCTACAGCCTCTCTTCTCTTTTCCCTTTCTCTCTAAACTCTCTTTTTCCATCTTCTATCATTTTACTCCCATCTCCCAATTCTTGCTTCTCTCCCTCTGATCTTCCTCTCCCTCTCTCTTCGCTCTCTTAGTTCCCTCGCTCTTTCGCTCCCAGTCCTTATTTTCCCTTCTCCCCCTTCTTTTGCCTCCCTACCCTTACAGTCGTCAGCTGCACCCTCAGCTGTCTTCTTTCTATTACCTTCTCAACCTCTTCTCTTTACCTCCATTACTTTCCCTTCCTTCATCCTGTCCTTTTCCTCTCTTCTCCTCTCTGTTCTCCTTGTCCTCTCCCTCAGCCTGTAGACACCCTCTCCTGTCTCCTCCTTACCTCTCCATTTGTCATTCCTTACACCTCTCCTAACTTATTCTATTTCCTCTATTTTTAATTCCCACCCTGCCCTATAGTGCAGATTTCTTTCCTCCTCCCTCCTCTGCTTCTCCCTCTCCCTGTTCTATTTATTCACTCTACCTTCCTATTTCTTCTCTCTCCACTCTATTCTCTCCCACCCTCTCCCCTTCCTCCTCTTTCCTTCCATTTCCCCCTTTTCCTACTACCTTCTCCCTCCACTTTCCTCTCCCCTTCCCATTACCTCCTACTATTGCTCTTGTCCCTGCATACCTTTTCTCCTTCTTCTCTCCCTCTGTCCATCCTCCTGTCACCTTCCCCTCCTAATCTCCTACTTCCCATCACCCTCCCTTTCCTCACCAGTTATGTTAATGAATGGGAGGAATTCTCTGCATTTCTTCTCTCCCCACTTCTCCTGTCACTCTTTTTCCTTCCCCATAGTACTTCTTCCCATTGGCCCACCCCTCTCCTTTATCCCTCT
>NW_023276919.1:6089562-6093128 GCF_003668045.3 Cricetulus griseus | reverse complement strand
AAGGGATTGATATGTGAGGATTATAATTTTATAAAAATAAAAAAATATGTAAAAAATATTATTCATTGAATGAAAAAAATATTCCGAACCCATGATAATGAGTTCTGATCTTTGTCATTTTTTGTTACTAAGCATATTTGAGTTTTCTTTGACGTTTTCAACATTTGTGTGTGTACTCATGCACTTAGCATACAATCAGTTGTGCACAAGTAATAAATCACATGTGGATGGTAGGTGAGGATATCTTACTGAGGTTCATTCCCCTATTTTCTACCATGTTTTCCAGGAATTTTAAGACTTGCTGGCAAGTACCCTTTTCTGATGAGCCATCTCCAGTTCCTAATTTTTAAAATGTAGTGAGTTACAGAAATAGATTTATTTCTTGTAATAACTTTCATTCTATTTTCCAACAATTTTCTGTTATATTACATTCCCCTTCATATTAATTATGTTCGGTTTCATTCCTACCACTATTTGGGTAGGATTTTTGAACCCACTCCCAATTTCTTTAGAGACTCACTGATTTTTCAAAGTGTTTTATTTTTCTAATCTCTGTGTATACTTCCTGTAGATTATTTTTGTGCTCGCTTGTACTCTTTTTAAATGCTGTCATAAATATAAATTGCTTTGGTTATCTTGTGTTTGCTAAGACTTGCTTTATATAAAATATAACTATCTTTTAGAAAAAAATCCTTAGGCTGCTGAGAAGAATTTGTTCTGCTCTTGTTCCTTGAATGTTCTCTAGATTTTAGTTAAGTTCATTTATTTCTGTGTAACATGTTTCCTCATTTTCCTTTTGTTGTGATAATCTGTCTGGTGGTAATAATCTTGTAATCAATTCACCCAATATAATGTTGAAATCTGTTATCTTTTGCTTAATAGTGTTTATTTCATAAAATTTGGTATGCTAATGTCACATAAATATATGTTTGTGTCCTTGTTTTGTAGTAGTCATGATATCAATATGTAGTAACTTTCTTTGTCTCTTTTAAATGAACTTTGTGGACTATCAGTATGGATATTGTTTGTTTTCACATGTAAATTTCAGCCTGTCTTATTGCCACTGAATTGCATTTGTAGCAGGTACCTATTATCTTGATCTCCTTTACGCTACCTAATCTGTTAATCCATGTCTTTTAATTGGAATGTCAGAAAATTAAGAGTCAGAATTATGTTAAGATTTGTATTAATTGCAGTCATTTTGTTATTTTTGTAATACTGTCTTTATTCCCCAGTCATCTTTTGGTGATATTCTGTTGTAGTGGAATCTATTCCTTCCTGTATTACCATTGTTACCTTTGCTTTTTGCCTTTAAAATATCCTTTCCCATATCATGTTTTACTTTTTCAAGGTAGTTGTAAAGCTGTATAGAGGCTTTCCCTCATACTTAAGACTTTTCACCTCTTTTCTTGTTCTGGTCTTGGGAAATCTTTACTGTTTCTGACTTTTTGTTTTAGTGTGTTATTATAGGCTACATTGGGAGATGGTGTCCTAAATAGCTCTAGTTGTCTTTGGCTACATTAAATGCACCAGAATACGGATACACTTGGAAGGGAAGGCTTGTTTTTATAATACTCCATATAACAACTCTTTGAAAGATAGTTTTATATACAACCACTTCATTTCACCCAAGAAGAAAGTGACTTAATTTAGGCTATGATAGATCACAACAAAGATTATAAGAAACCTTCCGCTGCTTATCCAGGATTTTAGAATTCTAATTTTGTAAGCATTCAGCAAATTTTGATACTACTGCATAATTTACTTTGTGTGTAATGGCTTTTATGTTCTTCGTAAGAAATTATTTATTCATTTTACATGCCAACCAAACTTTTCCTTCCCTCCTGTTCTTCTGTGATGCCCACCAGTGTCCAACCCACCCCATCCACTCTGCAGAAAGGGTAAAGCCTCCCATGGGAGTCAACAAACCTAGCATATTCAATTGAGGCAGGACCACATCTCTCTCCTGCATTAAGGCTCAGCAAGCTGTAAAACCGTAGCTCATGCACCACGGATAGATACTGATCCCACTGCCAAGGTTAGTGCAAACATATCAGTCTACACAACTATCAAACACATGCAGAGGGCTTAGTTTGGTCCCAAACAAGCTACCAGTTATATCTCTAAAGTTGATGAGGTCCCAGGATATCGGGTAAGATATCTCTGTTTCCCATCATAATTTTGACCACCCAATAAAATCACTCCTTCCTCTGTTTGACTAAACTTACTTAGCTTGGCCTGGTGTTTGGATATGGATCGCTGCATCTGCTTCCATCCATTACTCAATGATTCTATGATGACAGTTAGGGTAGTCACCAATCTGATTACAGGGGGAGGCCAGTTCAGGAACCCTTTCCACTCTTTCTAGGATTCTTCACTTGGGTGATCCTTTTGGATTCCTGGGTATTTTCCTAACAACATTTTTCCCACTAACATCATAAGACCACGTCATATCAAGATATCTTTTCCATTTCTCACCCCCCCATTCGGTCCCTCCCCCAACTGCCCTATAGCCTTCCTGCCCTTCCCCGGCCCTAGGTTCAGTTTACTCAGGAGATCTCATCAATTTCCCCTTTCCAGAGAGACCCATATATCTCTCTTAGGATTTTCTTAGTTACCTTGCTCTTCTCTGGAGCAGGTAATTGTGGTGTGGTTATCCTTTGCTTTACAGTTTCTATTGTGTGGAACAACTTGAGGAGTTTTGGTATTAGCTCTTCTTTGTAATTCTGGGAGAATTCTGTGCTGCAACCATGTGGCTCTGGCTTTTTTGGTTGGGAGTCTTTTAATGACTGCTTCTGTTTCCTTAAGTGTTATAGGTGTGTTTAAATTGTTTACCTGGTCTTGATTTAATTTTTGTATGCCATACCTATCCAGAAAATTGTTCATTCCTTTTATATTTTTCAGTCTTACAGAAAATGGGTTTTTGAAGTGTGACCTGATGGTTCTCTGTTGTTATGTCCCCCTTTTCATTTCTGAATTTGTTAACTTGGGTATTCTCTCTGCCTTTTGGTTTGTTTGTGTAAAGGTTTGCCTACCTTACTGATTTTGTCAAAGAACCATCTCTTTGTATTCTTGATTTTTTTTGAATTGTTCCATGTTTCTATTTTGTTGATTTCATCCTGAGTTTGATTATTTCCTACTCCTCCTGGTTGAGTTTGCTTCTTTTTGATCTAGAGCTTTTAGGTGTGCTGTTAAATTGCTAGTGTGAGATTTCTCCAAATTATTTAGGCATTTAGTGATAATTTTCCTCTTAGTACTGCTTTCATAGTTTCCCATAAGTTTAATTAGGTTGTATATTTACTTTCATTGAAATCTAAGAAGTCAGGCATACCTTCTCTATATTTACTCTTTCATGTCTCTTAATTGAAATTTACAACCTTGTCTGCCACTCTGGTGCTCTGCTTCTTCAGTCAGATCTGCTTTATCACCACTTACCTACTTGTACTTAAGTAAAACCTACTTGATCACTACTTCTGGATTAATCTCTGTCTTCTATATCAATATCCTCCTTGTTGTTTTGGACTCAGCCTATTGTGGGCCACTCATCATCTCTACCAATGTACAGG
>NW_023276919.1:6086111-6088564 GCF_003668045.3 Cricetulus griseus | reverse complement strand
GAACTCACAGTGATCCACCTGCCTCTGCCTCCCAAGTCCTGGGATTAAAGGTGTGAGCCACCACTGCCCAGCCATAAAGCCAGACTCTTACAAATCATATTAGAGCCTAGACACTTCCCTTTTGGTACCTCTCTATTAATCATTTCCCTTAACTTGTTGATGCTAACACCTTAGCTTCAACCCTCATCACTTTCTGTCTGGATGTTTGTAGTAGCATCCTCAGGAGTCTCCATACTTCTTAATCTTGGATTATTTATATCGTTCAATATGTTCTAAATCTTTTCTCCACTGTCTTCCTCAACTCTTCTGCACATTGTTTTCTAGTCATTCTTGTATGAACATGCTATTTTATTTCTTTTTCCTACTTTATTTCATCATTGATTACAGTAGGTTAGAATAATAAATACCTTCTACTTTACTTGATCTCTTAACTTTTATGTTTCAAAGGTCTGCAATGCTAAAAGCTATTTCTTATTACTGTGTACTTTTTCATCTAATACATGAATCTTCAACACTGCCTTTTTCTTACTGAGAACCTAATAACACTGCAGTGGGCTAGTGTTAATTTGTCCATGGAATTCATAGTGTTAGAAGGCTTTATAGTGACTGACATATGCAGCTTTGTCCATGTGTCAAAGTTGTCACTGCCTAAGGCACAGGGCCCTATTGTCAGGACTTTGTTGAGGAGTCAAGAGATCATTCTGGATCCAAATGGCAGGATAATTCACTAGAAGAAAGTGAATAAGAACTTGGAGAAAAATCTCAGTAAGGTTCTTAATTTTGTTATTTCATTTAATTACTTAGATTTGGAAATCTAGAACCCTAGTTTGCTAATAAATAGGAAAAGTGAAGCAAATGCTTGGCAAACCTTGACTTAAAATATTTTACGATTTGAAGAACATAGGAGGAAAATCTATCATTTTTAATAGTATGTGGTTATAAAAATTTTAGCAAGCTATATAAAGAAGTAATTCAATTTACAGAGGTGAAAGGAAAGTCACCCCAAAGATTTTTAATTCAGCTGCTTTTAGTTGGGAGCATGGCTTTCCTTTAAAAGGATAACCATAGAAAAACTTTCTGCTTCTTTATACCTCTACCTTTAATGCACCTTTGGATGTTTTTCTCCCTGGGCAACATCAAGGAATCAGGTTAGAGGTATATGCTTTATTTCCCTCAGTAAGCCTTCTGGGCATCATCTAAAACAGTAACTTTCAACTATGGATACAGTTCAAAATCATATTGGCAATGTATAAGAAATATGGTTATCTAGGAACTATCCCAGAGATTTTAGTTTGATATAGAGGAAGCCTGAACTGTGCATTTCCTAAAATCTATCTGGAAGAATTTTACATGTAATGACAGAGTGTTTGTGGTATAATCCTTTAATTGACATTTTCCAATTTCAGATGTGGCCTAAGTACCCAGTATCCAGCTGTTTGCATCTGCTATGATGTCAACTCCTAGAGGTGCTTAGAATCTATTCATAATAGACCAAACAGCAGACACAGTGCTGATTCCATCTTTAATCTCATAGAAGACTGTGTTCCCTAGTGGTTCCTTGTAAGTTGGGATCTTACAATGAGAAATCACTGCTGGAAATACATACATGAAATTCAATTATGTGGTTTTTTTTTTTTTTCGACACAGGGTTTCTTTGTATATTTTTGGAGCCTATCCTGGCACTCACTCTGGAGACCAGGTTGGCCTTGAATTCACAGAGATCAATCTGCTTCTGCCTCTCAAGTGCTGGGATTAAAAGCCTGTGCCACCAACACACCAACATCTGTCTTTTTCAGTTTTTAATATGATTCTTCTGAAACAGAACCAAAGGTTGGAATTTGTGATGAAATGGCGGTTGTTGTTTCTGTACACTTTCCAGAAAAATACGTTCCTTTAAAAACACAAAGGTATGTATCTATAAATCTCATACATTCATAGGTTGTTTCCCAATGGGTCATTGGGATTTATCAGGAGTCTAAAGATGTCACAGATCCTCTTTTGTCTATTCTATGCATTGTACTACTTCACTACTGAAGTTTTTGTTAAACTATTTACTAACATGGAACTAAATTCAGGAGAGGTGATTGGAAACAAAAACTCAGTTTTTAAAAGATGAAATAGTAGTGTATGCTTTCTTTGCTAGAAGTCAAGAGAAATGCATTCTTTGAGCCTGCTGAAATGGTTATAAAATATTGGACTCAATTCTATATTGAAGTAGAATGCTTATATCATATAGCAATTCTGTAGAATTATGGAGAAATGACTAATGTGTTTGCCACCTTGGCTTTACGACTTTACGTTTGTACCAGTAACACATAAAGACTAATTTATCTGCTTCAGCAACAACATTTACTTTCTGCATTTTTTATTTTGCACTCTCTTTCTTTCTCTTCCTCTTTCTCTTTCTCTTTCTCTTTCTTTCTTTCTTTCTTCTTTCCTTCTTTCCTTCCTTC
>NW_023276919.1:6077020-6085949 GCF_003668045.3 Cricetulus griseus | reverse complement strand
CTCCCTCCCTCTCTGTCTCTCTCTCTTACTTTCTTGGCTTTTTGGAAACAGGGTTTCCCTGTGGCTTTGGAGGTTGTCCTGGAACTAGCTGTTGTAGATAATGCTTGTATCAAACTCACAGAGATCTTCCTGTCTCTGCCTCCTGATTGCTGGGACCAAAGACATGCACCACCACGGCCCAGCTGCATTATTTATTTCTATAACACACACCTTAATGAGTATGAAGTGGCATGTATTTTTCTGGTTCTGGGGATCAAAGCCCAAGCATTTGTTCATGACAGGGAAGCACTCTACCATTGATCTGTAACTCAGCCCTTAAATAAATACGTTTTTAAATTTGTTTTCTTTCTTTTTTGTGGGTGGCACTTCTATGATGTATGTTTGCAGATTTGGAGACAACTTTCAATAATCTGTATTCTCTTTCTAGCATGTGGGTCCCTGGTATCAAACTCAGATTGTGTGGGTAGACACCAAGCACTGTTACCTACTGAACCATATATTTTTCTGGCCACTTTTTTGCTTTTATTTTCCCATTTCTCATAAATAGTGATATTAAGAATGTGTTCATTGGCTATTTTTGTAGCTGTTGTACCAAAGTGTGTGTTTAAGAACTTTGCCAATCATTAATTAGGTTTTTGTTTTTGAATTACAAAAATTTTCTAATACTAGCTATTACCACTGAAATTACACATGATTTATGCTTTTCTTCTGATATATATTTAGTTTGTTGACAGTATTATTTGATACACAACTAAAGAAGCCTTTTAATGTGTCCTTTTAAGATTACTCCTTGCTTATCTCCCTCCATCATCTCTCTTCTTCCTCACTAAATCCTTCTAAATCTCATCTTCCTGTCTCTGCCATCTTTGTTCACATGTCTCAATCCATACTCCCCATGTACTGTGTTTTTTTTGTACACAATTCTTATTAATTTCTTCTGATGCATACAATTGCCCTCTAAAACTTCCTGTTTTTCTTTAAAGCCTCATTTCTTTCATAGTTTTATCCATTGGTCTGAAAGATTGATGTGAACACAGTATTACAAGTCAGTATCAATCACTGAGCTTGGATAGTTTGTAAAACTATTGCTCCATGCTTTGTTCTGCATAGTCATAAGCCCTATTTATCTGTGTGAAGATACTGAGTGAAGTAAAACTGAAGTGGGTTTGATTTTCAGGATTCCATAAACTCTGTCCTTTATGCAGCGCTTCCTTGGTATATATTTTGCCACTGCAAATTATCATGGAGGGTGATGCAAAGGAAACTATACTGTTCCCATACTGTGGTCATTGATGAGTTGCCATTAAGTAGAGTATGATAGGACTGACCTTGAAGGAGTAATGGACCAGAGATCTCTATACAATTCTCCCTAAAGAAAAACATTTGAAGAGGCCTGCATTATTACTTGCACTATAGATAATAACATGAGCAAAATAATTGCAATGAGAAATGTTTATACTATGAACTATACTAGCCACAGAAACTCTCTTAATACATAGAAGCAAAAAACGACTTTAAAACCTGCCAGAAAGTCAATCATTCAATATAGGTATTACTCATTTTGAATAGTAAATTCATTCAAATATACTTATATACACACTAAATATAAAAAAACACAAAGAATTGATCTATGCATAAATCATCATTTTGGATTCATGTCCTTACTGTTTTTTAAATTTTTTTCAACAAATCCTATGAAGTAGAAAGTTTAAAATTCTTTAATAGGCTTTATTTAAATAACATTTAGACTTAGTATATCATTTCTTCCTTCTTGGCCCAGAAAGATCTTCTAATTTCCTGTCAAATTTCTTATGAAGCAGACTTTTGGAAATCTCACACTTTCTTTTCAACAAAAATTGAGACAGCTCCCAGAGTTCCATGAAGCAGGTGTGAGTTTCTGAAGATTTGATATAATGACTTTCAGGCAGGTTCTCATTTACCAACCAGGATTCGGTCTTGGCCTCTGGGCCATAACTTTCCTGCTTTTGTATTCAATGACGTAGCACCCAGGGAAAATCTCCTGAAAATAGCATTTTGTTTAACATGGAAGCCTTCTGAAAGACAAAACGAATACATTTTTATATATTGTTGTTTCCACTCACCAGAAATCCTTTTTCCATATTTCCACCCTTCTATTAACCTTTTTAAAATGTTGTATGCCATCTGCAAGATTAGAGTTTAAGTGTCATATTATTCTAGGGAACCAGTCTACTAAATGATACTCATGACAGTGTAAAAAAGTAGGCAAATGTAATGAAAATTGCTGTGAGGATGTTCAGTCCCAAAAAAGGGATTTTTTATTTTTCTTAACCAAATATTTAGAACTCATTTATGGGAGATCTATAAAAATAAATGAAAACCTTTCCAAATAACCTAAGATATCTAGATCTTTTAGCTAAAACATGATATATCTTATTGAATTGAAATCTTCAAAATTCTCTTAAGATCATATTTTCCTCTGCAATGATTCCCATTCTAGGTCCCACGGTTGTTTCTTGATTATCTTACTGCTTTGTTTAGTAGAGACTCATTTCCTGTGGGATCTCTGTAGAGTGTAGTAAAGGACAAAATTCAACCCGTAATAGCAAGTAATATGACATATTTCCAGTTGCAGTGTCTAAAATGTTCACATAATTTGGCAGAAGAAAAATCTTATTTTCCCATCTAATACTTGTAAAATATGCGTTGTGAATGTCTGTTATAGACTTTTCCTCTGTGTAATCAGTTTTCTTGAAATTTTAGCACTTTGTAAATGAATAAATTTGTAAGATATTTCAATACTATGAATAACCCATAACTCACAATTCTAAAAGATATTCCTGTTTAACCCTTTTATATATAATTTGTCAGGAAATTTCTGGAGATAAGAATATATATTTTTATGATTATCAGTGATTAACCAGTAAAATTGCCTTGGTTTGGGGGTTATATTTCCAAAACCACTATTTGGTTAAAAGTCCTTATTTAAGACTATATTATTTCACAGTTTTACAATTGTTTTCATAAATGAGTCTGAATTGATTCAATTTGAGTTAATCAGTACAAATTTTATTAGTTTTTCCTTAGTTCATGTATTTGTCTTATGGTTATCTTTTCATCCATTCACCTATTTATATGATTAGGCAGTAAATATTTACTGCACATTCTCTGTCACATCATAATTTAAATATTGTGAAATACAAAGATGAATCAGGCATATTACCTGAACTCAGGGGGTGCATAGGGAAGATATCCCTCCTTATTCTCCTTACTGTCTTCCTGATTCTGTGTTATCTCAGAAAATCCTGTCTTTCTTTCACCTTTTCCCAAACTTAGCATATCTTTTGACCTAGAATGAGCATGGAAATCAGCAGATTTGAGCACATCCCATAACCTGTGGAAGACTCAATTGTGATTTGGATATCTTTTAAATGTTACAGACACCATTCGTGTATACTATTTCTTTGCCCACATTTTCAATGTTAGTTGTTGCTGTGGCAACCAGCTCCAGGCCTCAGGGCAACTCATTTAAACTTCAACATATACCTCTACTTTCTGACTAGTGACCTGTTGCCCAGTGAAATTTGTATTTCATATCAGATACGCTTTTGAACATGGGTGCACCAAATACTGTATAGTATACACTTATGCTAATTAAATTTGTGATTTGTGTAAATTCAAATTTAACTAGGTGTTTTCTCCTTTCCTTTTGAAATTTGGGCAAACTTAATTGAAAGCTCTCAGTTTGAATTACTATTCAGCAGAGGAAACCTCTGGCTACTGGAGATAATGTTCCATTAGACAAACTAGCTGGTATTGTCTCAGTGTTGTCCCTCATGTAATACTTCTTTTTACTGTGATGCTGGGATCAAAACCAATGTTTCATACATGCTAAACAAGCACTTTACCAATTCTGATATGTCCTAGTCAGATGGGTGATACTGTGATAAAACTTTCGTATCTTCTTAATGGACTTTTGTCCCACAAAGGATTAAGCAGTTTTCCATGACTATGAGTGAACTGTTTAATAAATCTAGTTAGAATGCAGATTTGAGGATATACCCCAACAATCCCAGCATTTGAAAGGTAAGAGAATTAGGAGTTCAGAAGCATCGTGGCTGCATACCTAGTATAAGTCACTTTGGATTCTAATGTATACTCCCGAAAAAATAACAAGAACCTCTTGATTGACATTTTTACATTGTCTGTTTGGATTTCCACACTCCTCCATTATAGGTTTTGGGGTTCTCAACCTATATGCACATTCTTATTCTCTCTGCTCTACTTTTAGAAGAAATGCAGGCTAAGCACATTCTTTTCCATTATTATATTAAGTTATGGGTACTCTGTCTAGTTGAATTGCAAAGTTAGACTGAAATTATAACCCTAATAGTGTTGCAGGCTCTTTGGGGTATTTTTAGTCTTGAATTGTCCATTGTATGTTTTTGGCATTTAAGCATATATGTGGATGTTTTATGGAAGGAATTGATGAAAGAAAATGATTGGCAGACATATTGAGAGAATATTCACATTGGGGATTCATATATACCAAGTAAAGTGTCTGAAAAGAAATTAATCATGAGAATAACACAAAATATTGCATATATTTTAACACAAACTTTCACTAAAATTCTGTCTATATTTCAGATCAATCATTTTAACTTTAATATAGAAAATAAAAATGAAAACTTTTATAACATTAGATAGTTTGATTCATTTATTAAATAAAAAAATAAAGTCATGTTATTAACAAAAGAAGAGATGCAAGGGATAACTCCTTTACTCTTACTTTTCTTTTGAAGGTAGGTTTCTCTGCGTAGCTTTGGAGCCTGTCCTGGCATTTGTATCCTACCTTTCTGCTATCTCTTTATCATCTACATTGACTTATGGGGTATTTCTTCAAATATTAGAAATGATATCGGTCTCTTCAAATGAAATTCTGTGATACATAGGTCATATTTGAGTCTTACATAACACCATTTATAGAGATGAAAGATTCATTTGAACATTCAAAACCTTAATCTTATAAAATAATAGGCAAGACAAATTAAGAATCCTTACATCACATCTTTCTTTCTCAAGGAATACCTTAAATTCAGAATCAATAAAGGCAAAAGGACAAAAAGTAATGACATTGTTTATATTAAAATTTAATTTTTACATGGAAAAGAGTTACCATAATTTGTCATAAATAAAATTACAAGGCAGTAAGCAAGATTGGAGATAGCATAAGCCAAATGTTTAATAACAGTATTCTATACATTACCTTAAGGAAAAAGCAACAATGGAGAAAAGGATGGAAAAAAAGAGGGCAACTGACTATGGCATACTTTTCACCATTATATGTTCACTTCCTCTATTAAAATAATTATGGTTTTCCACAGAAATGAGCTTAGACATTGTTGTATCATATGGGTCTATGAAGGTTATAATTCACAGAGAGTAGCTTTAAGAAAGAGGTTTCGCATCTTTTGACATTGCAGTATGATATCATCCTCAAATGTGTTGGGCTGTACTCATAAATATCGTGAGACACGTGTAATGTGTGAGATGGAGGGTGGGTTTACCTGCTTTCAGACTTCCTTTTGGATTAGTCATGTTATATTCATCTTCTTCCAAAGCAATACTCCAGTAATTGCTGGACAAATTATCCTAGAAGGAGCCACAGTGGGCATGAAAAACCAATTTTATTTTAAAATCAGTGAATTGGAGGTGCTTTGCAAATGGTCATATTCAGTTTACACTGCTATAAAAACCCAACAGAATTAGCATTTTTCAAACAACAGAAATCTTGCCTCTTAAGGTTCCAGAGGCTAAATCAAAGATCAAAAAGCCAACAGATTTGGTGTCCAGTGATATCTCTGTTGTTCATAAACCATATTTGTTGTTCAATTATGGGATCATAAAAAGGTAAGATAATCCACCCCAGACTCATTTATGAGGAAATTAACTCAAGTTATAAATCTTCTGTTCTCATGATGCATTAATCTCTTAGAGATCTCCATTTTTAACTTTTCTGCAATAGAGATTGAATTTCAATCTATATGTTTAACCTAATTTTTCCTGAGTCTCACAAATATGTAGCAGAATGTGGGTACTGATTGTTTCTAATTGGATCATGGGAATGAAGGAAAGCTTCAAGGTTGGTGAGTCATGTCTTTTAAAGAGAAACCATAAATTAAATGAGACCAGAAAAAATATAAGTATCTTAATAATTCTGGAGGAGGTTGACTATTCTAAATTGAAAATCAAAGAAGGTTTAGGTGTCTCATGAGGGCTACTTTTGTTTTCAATGTGGTACATTCCTGCTTCATCCTCTGAATGGTGAAATCCATATCATGAGGAAGGCTTGGCTCCTTGACATATAGAGGTGTTGAATGAATTAATCTGGAGCTACATGTCTCAGGATTTCTGGAGTGCGAGATGACAAATTTCCCCTGATTATGTACTTTAATTCATTTTTGTTATTAACTGGAAAAATGCCTAATTATAGTAAGGAAGATTTCTTTTTCACTGTTCTTGATTTCATTTTTATCATCTGTAAAACATTTAGTGAAATTAGTAATTAAAGGGTGTTTGTAAAGCATACAAAGATATAATATGAGAATTATTAAGGTATTCAAAAATAGTACTTGTTATTTAATGAGCATCCAGTAGGTGTTGTGCTTTATTAAACTTTAATAGATAGCTATTCTTTCTATGGGACATTTATTCACACAGATGAATAAAAGGGTTTTGCTATGTTTTAGTCACCGAGACACCCATTGTTTCTTTGGAAGTTAGAAACCAAAATTAGGTCTGAAAAAGGCAGACACCATGGCATTTTTTTATCTAATAAATTAGCCACTAAGAAACACACTATTGTGAAGGCTTTAATATGAAAATTGGGCTTTTATGCTGAGAATCAACTCACCACTTTGTTTTCTGAAACCCATATATCACTCAGTGATACAGAATGGTGAAAGTGGTAAGGCTCTTCAAGAGTGCTAGTCCCAATACCTGGTATAACTCGTAGAGTATTTAAACCTAAATTACTTAAGAGAGAATCAGTTTCTGAATCCTCAGTGAAGGAGTACTAGAAATATCCTTCTAGGAAACTCACACTAACTAGAGTTTCAGGACATGGTGATGACTGGTATTTTACATATCTCTCAAAGTATTGTATTAAAGACTTCATCCTCAGATGAAGGTGCTATTGGATGAAACCTCTAGCACATGGAAGTAAGATCATCAAGTCAGAGGGGACATAGCCTCTAGAGAGGTATTGGGTCCATGGCCCCTCCTCTTTTGATCTGTATTTCCTAGTTGCCAGAAAATGAGCTGTTTTATGCTGCCTCATATTTCTGCCCTGATATGCTGCCTCATTACAGGCCAGTAAACAACAATCCACAAACCGTCATAGCCTAAGGCCACTGAAACATGGTCCTAAATAAAGTTTTTTCTACTTTAAGTTGCTTTTTCTCAAGAATTTTATCACAAGATTGGTATATGTTTCTAGAATTATGTGTTCTGAGAAATGTATTGTTTGATAATTCTGTCATTGTATGAACATTATAAAGAACACTTAATACAAATTGAGATTGCTATGATGTCCCCAAGTGTCCCAATGTATGGGACCAGATAAAAATTGGTGGCATACAATTTAGCAGATGTCTTTTGTAGAGCATGACTCTGCAGCTCAAGTGGTTTTCCTGCAAAAGTAAGTCAAATTGTGTAGGGTGTATGCAGGCAGAGTGCTTTAGAATCAGTGCTGTAGTTGTCAAGGAAAGTTGGAATCTCTTTTGCTGTAATACTCGATGCAGGTGATGAAAACAATTTATCACTATTCCTAGAGAGTAATTGCTGTTTTTAATGTTGTAGGAAATAACACTTGGCTCCAAAACAAAAGGTCTGAAATTCAATTCTTTTGCCTAGATCTTGTATTTGAATACACTCCAGCCTGTTACTGTTGTTGAGTCAGAGTCAACATTGTTTTTACCTATCATAGTTTAAGACCTGTCAGTAACTAGAAACATGTAGAATGGCAAGCCATCTAGAATTAACCACTTTGATGAAATTAACAAAATTGATAACAATAACTGGAATTTGCTACAATATTTTCTGGAAAAGCAAACAATTTACAGGAGTTGCCATACTTGTTTCATAATATACATTTTTTTTGTCAGAAGAAGCAGGCGGTATGCAGTTTAATACAAGCACATTCCTCCTTAGCGAACTTTCTCCTCACTGCTGGGAGTAATTCAGAGTTGAGTTTAGCTTAACCACACCTGACACAAGCTAATATGATGGGGTATAATCAGAAGCTTCTTTTTCCACAGCTTGTAGAAAATTGGAAGTATGTGCTTTTTGTTTGCAGTCCTAACTTTTCTTACTTCCTTCAGTTTAGGAGTATTTTAACTGCCTTGTTTAGGACTCTCAGGAAAAAATTATTGTATAGCTGTTTAAAAATTTTATTCTTATGATAAATAATAAAAATATACTTATTAGGAAAAGCCAGATGATATTAACACAATTAGGATAACTTGTCTGTTCCTCTTTTTAAAGTGAAGACTAGATCACATGAATTGAAAATCTGGGTTTTTCCCCTTTTGTGATTTTTTTTTGTGTTGAAGAGTTAATCATTTTTTTCCTTTGTTATGTGCATGACATTATAAAGAATGCTTCTCTTGGTAGGCTTATAGTCTGATGACTTGGCTCTGGGAGTCTGGGCTTTTGAATATAGACTTGAATTAGGAATCTTTGGATTGGTTTTTAAATTCAGTCTTATCCATGTTTCTTCACAGCAGAAACTCTCTTTCTTCCAACATTCTGTTGTTGAAAACAATCCTTTAATGGGAATAATGAATGGCATCATGGAAGCTTTCCGAGTCTTAGTTTCTGTATCTGGATAAAAGGCTAGATGAAAGTCTCCAGTATGCTGGGACACTTTGTCTTAGAATCAGGCCTCTAC
>NW_023276919.1:6075579-6076825 GCF_003668045.3 Cricetulus griseus | reverse complement strand
TTTTTTTCTTTTGGACCAGTGCATTATCTGTTCTTCTATATTTCCTCTAAAAAGTGGTGTGTCCCTGGATACTAATTTGTAAGGATAGTAAAGAGACTTGTTATGTAATAGATGTAGAAGTGTTTGGTTAGAATGCAGAGCTTCAGTTTGTGTTCATTATGATTTTTAGTGAAATTACAGGCTTTTTTATTTTTAGAGTAATGATTCCTGCATGACTTACAGGTTCTACTTTGTTAATGACATTTAAATCCTGTCTAAGACATGGTAGTTTCTTCCTAATGAAGTGATGAGCATATAACCATGAAATGTACCTTTCATTGACCTTTGTTTCTTGGGATGAACATAATGTTTACATTTAATTAAATGATCAGTGCTGAAGACTAGCAGATACTAGATTAGAGTGCATTTCTGGCTGGAAGAGTTTTAAAATATGGATAGCTAAATGTGAAAGCCAAGACTAAGGAAAGATAATTTACTACAGTGATTCCTAGTTGGCATGGACTTAATGTATCTCCTAATATATCTCTTATTTGTCTAGTATGCTTAACAAAGTGACTTTGTACTAGAAGTGAACAGAAGCTTGCTTAGGTCAAAGTTACCTGAAAATGAGATTCTTGGTCTTCATTACGCACCTGCAGATTTATCTGATTGCTTCGATATCACTGGCAAAAGGGTTCTAAAAATGTTCAAGTAGAAGGTGTCTGCCTCTGCTCAGGCTCATTATAGAGGAAGGGTATTTAGGTTATCCTCTCCAATATTGCTTGGATTATCAGTTGGTGTCTTCCTTGTAGAACTCTGGAAATCTCCCTAGTGCCAGATTTCTCCTCAAACCTATAACGGCTCCTTCTATTATGGTATCTCTCATCCTGCTCTCCTCTATTATTCCCCCAACTCAGACTCTTGTTCCCTGATTTCCTTCTCTCCCCTGCTCTTCTCCCCCTCTCTCCCAGCTTCCTCTAACCAACCCCATATGCTCCCAACTAGCTCAGGAGATCCTGTCCCCTTCCCTTTCTCTGGGGAACATGCATTCTTCTCTCGGGGTCCTCCTTGTTTCTCAGTTCCTCTGGTGGTGTGAATTGTAGGTTGCTAATCCTTTGCTCTATGTCTAAAATCCATATATGAGTGAGTCCACACCATATTTGTCTTTTTGTGACTGGTTACCTCACTCAGGATGGTTTCTTCTAGTTCCATCCATTTGCCTGCAAATTTAAAGTTTTCAGAAAGGGACTGATCTAGACCCCTGAAT
>NW_023276919.1:6072485-6075273 GCF_003668045.3 Cricetulus griseus | reverse complement strand
AAAGGACTTTGGGAGCCCATGCCACATGGAGGGAAACTGTCTCAGCCTGGACAAGTGGAGGAATGCCTAGGCCCTACCCCTGATGATATGACAGACTTTGGTAATTCCCTGAGAGCAGAGGGGGTCTGGGGTAGGAGCTTGGTGGGGGGAAGGAGAGGAGAAAAGGGAGAGAGAGCTGGGATTGACAAGTGAATCAGGCTTCTTTCTAATTTGAACTAATAAATTAAAAAAAATTCAGCTAGTGCCCATCAACTTTACAGGATTTTGGCCTTTTTTGGACTTCCTACTTGTAAATACATAGTTAGAAAGCTTTGGTAAATCTGTATAACTTATTTTTAATCATAACTATAAAACCCTGTCTTAACTCTGAGCCTCCACTTCCTTATCTATGCAATATAAATAATCTTGGTGCCTACTTTAAGGCTTATTTTAATAGTTATGATGATAAGATGGTATCTCATACTCATCCAATAAGTGTTAGTTATTGTTGCATTATTATTTTACATAAATATCTGCTTTGACTATTTGAAAATTTCATCCTTCATATAAAATACATGAATATGAGTATCATGTTGATCAAAATACATCTCTAATTACTGCTCTTTCTGAGAGAATGTGGTCTAAATATAAATTAGTATAATATCTAAATATTTAATTGAGACAGATTCATTTGGTAGCAGCTTGTCAGTGATACAGGATATGAGAGAGGCTAAAAATAATTTTTTATGGTGAAAGATCCCAGACCCCTAAAGGCCACAGGGTCCCGAGGAGCCCCTGAGACTCAGAAACCAGACCAAGAGTTGCAAAAGCAAGAGGGTTTATTGAACAGATGAGCATTCGGGTGTCAGCAATATCGGGGAAAGCTGCACACCCCAGAATGGGGTGTAAGCTCCTTATATAGGAAAAAATGCAGATCAGCATGCAGGCAAGGTGCACAAAGTGATTGATTACAAAGTATGAACTCATGTTAGAGTGGTCACCCAGGTGTGACATGCTTTTCTACAAAGGAAAAACCACAGAATATACCCTGAAAAGTCCCCGATTGTCTGTTGGCCAGGTGTGACCCAAAAAGGAATGTTTGTCTGTCCTCGAGTTGGGGCCAATCCTTGCCCTGTGCCAAGGCCTGGGAGAAACATTTTCTCTCAGGAAACTAAAATCTTTCATTACTCCATTTCTTTTTGTGAGGTTTTAATCCTAAAACGTAGGTCGTTCTTGTTGCTTAAGAGCCTGATATTGCTGTGTAAGAATTAGGGCTTGTTTAATGGACAAGCGTTTCCCCCATGTTAGGGAGGTTTTTTTTTTTGTTTTTTGTTTTTTTTTTTTTTTTTTTCTTAGCATATTTACCAGGAAGATGTGCAATGTATTCTTTTATATGCTACTTACTGCTGACTTTGGGACAAAGTTAGGGACCCAAGAGGGCTGAAATGCTAGTCAAAAGAAAAGAAGGGAATTTAGGCAATGGGGAATCCACCAGGAGCTTTTGGTTGGTAGACTCTGTTGCAGAGATAGGGGGTGTCCTTATCAGCTGGACTAGTTCCCATCCAGAGCAAGTCCAAGCCTTGCAGTCTTTAGGACCAGGCTATAGTCAGCAACTGATATTCGTCTGCCAGAAGTGAAAATCTGTTGAGACATATTTAAATTGGGAAATGATGTTAAAAATTATGTATCTTATTGGAACTCTTAGGCCCATATTTCTAGTGATCAAGAATTAAAGGAGTTCCAAGACAAAGGAGAAAATCTCATCCTCAGGTACAAATAGATGGGATAACAGAAGTTGTACTTATCTGGAGTCCTTTTCTTACGTGTGAAAAGTGGATCTAAGCTTTATTACTTTTGAACCTCTGAAGCCTATAAGGAATTTATTATATAATAGGACATAGAAGTTTTAGACACTTTGTCATTACCAATCTGTATTGAAATCTATGTTGCAGAAAAAGCAGATAGTGGGTATTTGTACAAGGGCAGAAATATATTTATACCTTTGAGTTCTAACACAAACTGTAGATTTGGATTAGAAGCTTGTACATTTTTCTCCTGTGTAGAGAGTCAGGTATAGATTGCACAGAGGTTTCTTTGGCTTCATGAAAAGCCCTTTAAGTTTATATTTAGATGACAGCTAGATAAATATAAATACATTGAGCTTGTGACTGATGAGCAGGTGGTTGGTTTTATCAGCTTATCAGAATTTTATTAAATGAGCTATTAAGCTGGCTATAGTGTAACCATTAATACAATCAGAGATCTGTGAATGATAAATTTTATACAGTTTTTGAAACTATTAAAAATGACAGGGTCCAGTCCATATACAGTTAGCCATACCTAAGTCTCAATAGTGTTGGGAACAGATGTAAATCTTTACCAGGTCCATAAAGTGAGTTTTTTCTCTCTGTGGAAGAGGGAAATAGAAAAGACTGACCTTATTTTGTCTAGGCAAAAGTGGTACAATCAATTCTCCACTGTCCTGTAGCCTGTCCTGTAGTCTGAGCCCGGTCTGCCTGGCAGTAGGTGTAGCATCTGAGCATCATGCTCACTGGTCAGTATTGTCACAGTCTATGGAGCCTCATAATCTTCTTTAGAGACCTTGAGTCACTGTCAGAATCTGAAAATCTCTGATATTTTAAACTTTTTTAGTTAAAATTTTAAATGCCATGTTCTGCAGATCTCTGTAGTATTAGAAGTCTGCCTAGGTAAATCTGGCAAGTTGTTAATTTATAAGAATGGCTAGTAACTTATATTTTTTAACATATTATAACAGGTTAGCAGCATTTATAAAACTAAGACTTTATAT
>NW_023276919.1:6066219-6071858 GCF_003668045.3 Cricetulus griseus | reverse complement strand
GAGATAAATTCTGAGCTATGTCCATAAATGACTGGCTGATGTTGGCATTAGACAGCAAATTTATTTGAACCATTTTGTTTTGGTTTTTGGCTTCTAATAAAATTTAGGTTTAAACCAGAAAACACAGATAGTACCTTTTAACAAGTGTACAAAATTTTTGGGGGGTGGAGACATAAATAAATTTTTTAAACAGAATTAACCTGGTGTGGTCAAAATTTTTAAAGCATATTATTATTATAAATTGATATGAAAGCCCATAGAAAACAGTTCACATTTTTCTCTGACATTTTTATGACTTCCTTTTGACCCTCTTTTAATTTTGATTACATTTTGCTCTTTTTTTTTGATTCTCTTAGACATCCCCATCTTAGACAAACCTGGTCAGGGTTTCTGTGGGGTCCAGTATTGAATATTTTTTCTTTTACATGTAAAACATTACATGTTGCCCATTTGGAACTGCAGAAAGTTTGTCATTTTTTTTTCTTTTTGACATCCAGGGACTGATTGTTGGCTCAGTCCAAAACGTATCCCCAGTGGTCTAGAGTCACACTTAAGGGGGTCATTAGTTTTTGTCCCATTTGGTCAGATGGTGAAAAACAAAAAGAGACAAACAGACAAACATTGAGACAGACAGTGAGGCTGCACGGCTGCAAATTGGAGCTAAACTGAAACCACAAATTCAAAGACAGCAGACACTTGCATTGTGTGCTCCTAGAGACCAGGGTTGCCTGCTCATCCTGGGCCCACCCAAACTCCCCATAGAGCATCCTCGAGGGACAGACTCCCAGGTGAGTGACTCCTCAGTCTACCTCGTGTGTCTCTACAAAGCCTGCATAGTCTATACAGGTCTTCCAAATAGACAAACAGAAAACATTGATGGAACCAGCTTCCCTTTCAGCAGTCATAGCGGCTAAACACGTGCTTGTATGACCTGGTCCTGGACACTAGAAAGTCAGATGCATGCCTCATTACAAGGAACCAATCAGAAGTTAGCTGGTGGTGCTATGCTTTACGACCCAGCCTGTACTTTACAGACAAGCACACAGCAATGAATCAAAGAATAGCAACCACCCTGGGAGGACCTATGGGCCATAATACCCAGTTGGCCAGTCAACACAGGGCAAGCCCTCCAAGCCTGGAGGCACTCCAATAGAGAGACTTGCATACCCCTAGACACTCCCCTTATGCTGCCCTACAAGATCGATACACAGAGGGTTCAAGCTGTGTTTGTTAGCCATCTGCCATGGTGGGTGGGTGAAAGCCCCGAGCTAATATATGGTTAGCTTGTTAATAAAACAAAAAACAATAAAGCCTCATGCAGTTTTATTGGGTGACCAAAGTTGTGGCCTGGGACCCCGATTAAGTGAGTTTTTTCGGGCCTAACAACATAAATAAAATAAACCGGCCATACTTACCTCCTCTGAGTCAAGGTAATGAGTCTGGGGTCTCCTCTGACCACCTGGCTGGCTCGCCACCTGAAAGACCCTAGACCCCTAAGGGACACAGTGTCTGAAGGAGCCCCCAGGACTCAGAAACAAGACCGAGAGCTGCAAAACAAAGAGTGTTTATTGACCACATGCACATTTGGGTGTCAGCAATATCAGGAAAGCTGCACACCCCAGCTGGGGTGTAAGCTCCTTATATAGGAAAAATAATGCACATGAGCATACAGGCAATGGGCACAAAGTGATTGATTACAAATAGTGACATCATGTTAGAGTAGTCACACAGGTGGGACATGCTTTTCTACAAAGGAAAAAACACAGATTGTACCCTAAACAGTCCCCGATTGTCTGTTGGCCAGGTGTGACCCAAAAAGGATTGTTTTTTTTCTCTTGGGTTGGGGCCAATTTCCTTGTCCTGAGACAAGACCTGTGGGAAACTTTTTCTCTCAGCAAACTAAAATCTTTCAATGGCATTCATGTTATTTTGAAAGAGGTGGTAGGAATGACAAGGGAGGTAGGGATAAATATAAGAGTTATATAGATAAGGAAGGTAATGGTAAATTTTTAGATTGTGGAGATTCACAAAATGATTTTTTGAGCTCAGATTAGCAAGCAAGCCAGTAGGAGATATGAAAAACACTAGAATAAGAGCAGTTTCATTCCTGATAGTTTATCCAGCCTTTCTATTTCCAGTATCGCCACATTCTGTGTTTTCTTTATTGTGTCTATTTCAGCTTTCATGCCTTGAACCTTTTTGAGTGCTTCCTTCACTAGTTTGTTTGTTTTGTTCTTGGCTTTCTTTAATTATTTAAGAGATTTATTTCTTGAATTTTTTTGGTTTGTCTTTTTCTCAATTTCATGTGATTTTTTGCTTGTTTTTTCTTCTATTTCTTTAAGGGATTTTCTTGTTTCCTCTTTAAAGGTCTCTATCACCTTCCTGAGATAATTATTGAGGTCCATCTCTTCTTCATCCTTTGTGTTGGGCTTTTCAGATCTTGCTGGTTTGGTGTCCCTAGATTCTGGTGGTGTCATATTGGTCTTTCTGTTGTTGAGTGTGTTCTTGTTCTGCCTTCTTCCCAACTCTTCTTCTAGTGGGTGCAGGTGGGGTCTCTCTAGCTATTCTTGTGTCCCTGTGGTGTGTGGGCCAGGACTTCAATGTCTGAATCTCTGGGTGGTCTTGCCTCTCATGGTAGTCTCCTCACTTGGTAGGGTTAGGCCTCTATAGGGATCAGGCTGACAAGAGTGAGAAGGTAGAGTGTGGTGTTTCCAGACTCAGGGAGCTTCTCCTGGCTGGGCGGGTTCACTCCAAGCAGGTACAGGCCCAGAGAGATAAGGGGTGAATGGGACTTTGGACAGGAGTTGGCAAGAGCAGCTTGGAAAGGGTCAGGCCACCTGATCAGGAAGGAAGAGTGGTGTGTTTCCAGACTCCAGAGCCTATGCTTTTCAGACAGTCTCTGCTCACAGGTACAAAAATGAGTAGCACATAGAAAGCTAGTACTTTTAGATAATATCTCCTTCCACAGAGGTCTTAGTCTTTTACCATGTATCTCACAGAAAATCTCAAAATAAATCAAGGTGCCTCTGTAGGATCATGACTAAAGTGAATGCAAAGACTTCTTCTTGAATTATAAAATGTTTTCCCCAAACAAATCTACTAGGAATCTAGAAAAAAGTAACACTTCTTGGTGCATTAAAATGGAATATATGTGAGCCTGGCTGTCAATTTTGTATCCTATATTCACTGAGACCTGTGTCTGCCTTTTTTCCAAGACATATGTCACTGTACAACCTTGTGGAATGCTTTGAACCCATATCATGTGTGCAAGAAGCCATTCAAAGCTGAAATATAGTATTATTAATGAGTATTTTGCTCTCACCAAAGCAATATCCATTGTACCTTCTTAGAAATCAGCATGCATTGAGGTGAGTTTTCTGTCATTAAAGCCTATGCTGTTTTAAAGTCTATGGACCTCAGTGAAGAGTTCAGATTCCAGGTCAGGTTTGAAGAACTCCAAAATTGTTTCGCAAGAGAAAGTAGAAAACACCTCCTGCCTGTTCTTTTGCAGTAAAGCAAATTATAACAAGCCAGGATTCTGTATGTGTTAATGTACAAGAGAGGAACTGTTCAGTGTCCCCTTCATACATTCTCAGCAGAGAACTGAGATTCCATCTACACAGAATCATATTGAGGGTCCCTTGATGTTTCTGGCCCCTCTAAAACGTCTCCTTCCTGGGATCTCAAATGACCTCAGGTAGTGTGGCCTATACTCTTGAATTAGAGGCCACACACTTCCATTGTGAAAAGTAAGTTCTTAATAATTTTAAATTCTCATGTGATTATAATATGAGTTTGTGTGGGCAAAAATCCTCCATTTTCTCCCTGAATGTAATTTCCATTAGAATGAAATTTTAAGAATATTACATCCTCATTAAAAACTAAAAATGTGTTTTCAATTGTGTTTCCCTGATGGCAAAGAATGTTGAGCACTTTTTTGTATGTCTTTCAGCCATTTTAGATTCCTCTATTGAGAATTATCTATTTAGTTCTGTAACCCTTTTTATTTTTCTGCATATTTTATTTCAATTACAAACAAGATTGTTTTACATGACAATCGCAGTTCCCTCTTTCTCCCATCCTCCCCCACCCTCCTCAAATAAAACCATAATATCACACATTTTTTCTGCTCCCCCTTGATGGTGAGGGCTTCTATAAGGTGTCATTAGGGTCTGTCATTTCATTTGGCCCATCCCCGTGGGTCTTGGCTCACTGAGTATTCTTTTATGTGGAATGGGCTCCCAAAGTCCACACCTATGCTAGGGATAAGTACTGAACTACTAGAAGAGGTCCGGTAGATTTCCAATGTTTCCTTACTGAAACCCATGTTCCTCGGTTTTAGATTGATCCCATGTTGGTATCCCAGCTACCAGACTGGGGACCAAGAGCTCCCTGATGTTCAGGGCAGCTGTTTCTGTGGGTTTCACCAGCCTGGTCTGGACCTGGTTGCTCTTCATTCGTCCTACTCTGCAATTGGATTCCATATCAGTTCATTGATTAGTTGTGTGTGTCTGCTTCTACTTCCACTAATTGCTGGATGAGGGCTATCAGTCAGCACAAAAGTCAGCCATTAATCTCAATATCAGGGGAAGGCATTTAAGACAGCTTCTCCTCTGTTGCTTAGATTTTTAGCTGGTGTCATTTTTGTAGATCCTCAGACATTCCCCTAGTTCCTAATTTCTCTGTAAACCCTCTATTATGGTATCTCCATTCTTGTTATCTTCTATTCTTTCCCTGACTCAAACTTTCTGGTCCCTCATGTAGTCTGCACCCCTCATCTTCTCCTCTTCTCATTCTCCAAGATCCCTCCTCCGTATTCCCTGAACCAATGTGCTCAGGTGATCTTGAGCCTTTCCCCTTCTCCAGGGTACCATGTATATCTTACACCTTATAGAAGGTTGTTTTAGATAACAATCCCCTTTCCTTTCTCCCACCCATCTTCCCCTACCTGCCCCCCTAACTAAGACCTTATCTGTCACATATCTTTCTGCTCTGCCCTGGATGATGAGGCCTTCCGTAGGCTGTCATCAGAGTCTTTTGTTTCCTTTGGGGTAGGGCCTAGGCCCACCCCCGTGTGTCTTGGCTCAGTAGAATTCCTCTATATGGACTGGGCTCCCAAAGTCCACTCCTATGCTAGGGATAAATACTGGGCTTCTACAGGAGGTCCCATATATTTTTGAGGTTTCCTCACAGAAACCCATATTCCTGGGTTCTGGATCAGTTCCATGCTCGTATTCCAGCTATCAGACCGGGGAGCAAGAGTTCCCAGATGTTCAGGTCAGCTGTTTCTGTGTGTTTCACCAGCATGTTCTGGACCTCTGTGCTCTTCACTGGTCTTCTCTGCATCTGGGTTCCAGGTCTGATTGGTGATTAGTTAAGGGTGTCTTCTACTACTCCCACTAGCTGCTGGATGAAGGCATATAAGTCAGTCATCAATCTCATTATCGGGGAAGGGCATTTAAGGTAGCCTCACCTCTGTTGCTGAGATAGTTAGTTGGTGTCATCTTTGTAGATCTCCAGACATTTCCTAGTGCCTGATTTCTCTGTAAACCAAAAATGTCTCCCTCTATTATGATATCTCCATTGGTTTATCGTGTATTCTTCCCGTGACTCATATTTTCTGCTCCCTCATGTCCTCG
>NW_023276919.1:6061957-6064166 GCF_003668045.3 Cricetulus griseus | reverse complement strand
GGAGAGGGGACTGGGATTGACATGTAAAACAATGTTGCTTCTAATTACAATAAATATATAGGAAAACAAGCTAAAAAGTACAACAACTAATGTACAAAAATGTATGAGTGAAACACCAGGAATCTTAAGCCTTCCTAATACTTACAAGAAACTCAGGATTGTCTCCATTTGGGAACTGCAGCATATGGGATGTATCTAAGTGGTCATCAATCAGCTGGAATGGTATATAGATGGATTTGCTTACCTGTGTACTCGACTGAAGCCATTGTAGGTTACTGTGGGGCAGCAGAAGTAAAAGTATTTATATCTGAGACAGACTTGTGCCTCTTGTCTAAGTCCAGGAGGATAAAATATGAGGTCATGGGTGATTATGTTTGGTTTAGAATTTGACACTATAAGAGATTGTGACAGACAGATAAGTGTTTCGTGGCAAGTGTGAAAGAAATCTCAATGCCCATATCATGGGCAAAACAAACAGAGATCATCTGAGATGCAGTTTTTACTTTGAGATTTTAATATCTTAAGGCATATACCCATGTGCAACTTTTAATATCACCATCCAATGGAGTAGATCCTCCACATGAGCCTATGACAAAAGGTCTGGGCATTTTGAAGCAACTGGAACTAATAACCGACATGAGGCTACTTACTAACACTAAATATTGTCTGTGAAGGACCTGCTCCAAGTTATTTATTAGTAGATTTTTCTCTTAAGAAGTAAAAACCTATTGGGTATTTTTATTAGGTCTGTACCCCAAGTTTTATTGGATAATTTGGTGTGTTTTTCAGGAATATACAAATGTCTTTATTCAGAAATTCAAAAGAAATTTTCTGTAGGCATGGACAGTGACAGTAGATTGCCATAATGTATTGTCAATAGGAACCAGTAAATGATGGTTATAGTGATCGGGCATCCTTCACTTCAGTTATTTTCTTCAGTTGTCTTCTCTTAGGAACCTGCCTTGAGCTTCCTGTCACAGTTCATTGATAAGGGTAAAGCACTATTCTAGGAGTTAGAACATACCATCTCCCATACACCCTCCCATTCCACCTATTATGCACATTACAGTGTCTTTCTCTTCTTTAGGAATTTCGGTCATTACAGCTTCTACTGAAGTTAGCAAGGAGGCCATCCCAGCAGCACCCAGTAAAGCAGTTCTTACAACCTAGAAAAAAATGTTTATAAAATAAGTAATGAAAACACACACCATAGACCAAGGCATCCAAAGTTTAAGAAGTGCTGACTTATTTACCTTTGTTGGATCAATGATTCCCTTTTCCACCATGTTTACAATGTCTCTGAGCATAACATCATAACCAACTCGCTAGGGACTCTGCAGATTTTTCTCACCTATCAAACATCCTTCAACACCTGAATTCTCAGCAATTGTCACTGCAGGAATTTTGAGTGCTCTTTTAATAATTTCTATACCTATTTATTGTCTGATCTTCATTTGAAGGCTAAGGAATCCAAGGCTGGAATGCATCAAAGCAGCACAACTAAGTCCTAAAACAATGCCTTTTTCAACAGCTGCTCTTGTAGCATTGATAGCATCTGTAACTCTGTCTTTCTTCTCCTTCCCTTCAACATCACTTGTTCCTCCAACCTTAAACGCATCTACTCCATCTGAAAGTTTAGCAAATATTTTGTTTGGCTATTCCTATGACTCCCACAACATGAAGACCAACTTTTAGCCTGTTCAAAACCAGTGTGCTTAGAACTTCTCCATCAACATATTCAGCAAATATGACCATTGGTTTCCGATGAGCATTAGCTTCATGAGCAGGTACAATGGACTGGACACTCAACAGAACATAGGCATCTTGGAATTCACATTTTTGACCTATTGATGTCTGGGAAATAATCTTCTTTCAAACTTCATGCCCTCAATAATTTCTAATTCATCATTCAGGGTTATCTATACTTCAGTGTGATGATGCCTTTCCTTCCAACCTTTTTCATGGCATCAGCGATGATGTTTCCAATGTCTATATGTCCATTTGCAGAACTTGTAGCAACCTGAGCAATTTCTTCATGCGTTGGCACATTTTTAGATTGTTTTTTTAGTTCAGCAATTACAGCATCAACAGCCAACATCACACTTCTCCAGATTTCTACTGGATTAGCCCCTTTGCTGATCTTCTCAAAGCCTTCCTTGGCAATAGAACGTGCCAGAACAGTAGCTGTGGTAGTGCCATCCCAGCTTCT
>NW_023276919.1:6011826-6061117 GCF_003668045.3 Cricetulus griseus | reverse complement strand
GCTTGGAGACAAGCAATCCTGGTGCACCACAAAGGGTTAGGTGATTGGTAGATGTAGACTATATCAGGCCCCGTCTTCCTTGACCTGGGGCCACCGCCATTATACACTGTAAAGCAAAGAGGTTCCTGATTAAACTGTGTTGAAGAAGATTCCTCCATGTGGCATCATTCTTGCTGGTCAAGGGTGGACGCTGCAAGTGGTGGCCTTTACAGGGAATCAGAACTCCTCACAGTCGGGGTGGCACTGGTAAGTTCCCAAGGTAAGTGGAACCATAAAGTCCAAGGTTCATGGAGATAGATCTCCAGTAAAGGAGCACCAAAGCCCTCAGGAAAGAGGCAGTAAAGTCTCTGGAAAGGAGCAACACTGTTCAGGACAAAAGCGAACCGAAAGTAAAAAACATCCCTTCTGCTTTAACTTGCAGAGTGAGAGTAAGTGAATGGACCCCGCTATTATAGTGGTGATTTGGCTGCTTTTTAACATCACAGTGTGGTCTTTTGTTTTCTGGTGGTGTTACCCCACTTGCACACCTTTGGAGCGCAAATAACTAAGACAAAAGCACAATGGGATCGTCACAATCACATCCAATTTTTCTGGCTCTTCAAGAGCTGCTTCATTCTAAAAATTTAAGGTTAACTAAAGCCACGTTACAGAGGTTCCTGAATGAATGTGACACCATTGCACCCTGGTTTGCTGCCTGGGGCAATCTCACTGTGGATAGTTGGGATAAATTAGAGAAAGACTTGAATTTTGCCTGGGAGCAAGGATCGTTGAAGCTGAGTGTTCGCCTGGTTTGGCATCTGGTTCGCAGCTGTCTAGAACAAAGGGGGAAATAAGAAAGCTATAGCGAATGGACAGGCTACCCTTGAAATGCTCAGAAGAAGAAAGATCAGAACAGTCAGAAAGTGAGAGAGAAAAGGAGAAACTGAAAGGGGTTAAGAAGCGAGTCTATCCTTCTCTAGGAAGGTTGAAGAAGGAGTTAAAAGAAACAAGAGAGGATTCAGAATCAGAGCAGGATATATGTGAGGATGAGGACTTCATGGAGGAAGAGGAGGGAGAGATTAGTGAGCTCATGGAAAAACATTCCTTAAAAGTATCAGAAAAACAGCGTCCTAAAATGGCGACTGTAAAGCAAGGGCACCGCCCTATCGCTCCTCCCCACTACTGCTCGAAAGTGGAAGTAGGAGGTCCTGTTTGCTCCATCTTCTGTCCAGAAGTGTTGCATATGGTTCCCACTGAGCTTTAAATTACTCGACCACTGGCTTATCCAGTTTTTACAGATGGTAACCAACAGAGATTTTATGAACCAATTGACTTTAAAATAGTCAAATCTCTGGCAGAATCGGTACGCACCTATGGGGTAGCAGCATCTTTTACAACTGCCCAGGTAGAAGCACTCAGTTGCTTCTGTATGACACCTAGTGATTGGATGAATTTGGTAAGACCCTGCTTATCACCAGGACAATATATGGATTGGAGAGCTTTCCAAATTGAGTTTGCCAATGATCAAGGTGTGATTAATCGCGAGGCTGGTAATCCAGCCTGGGATGTGGACATGCTTCTTGGTCAAGGATGTTTTGCACAGCAACAAAGAGGATATCCTCCTCAAGTGTATGATCAGATTAATCAAATAGCCATTAGGGCTTGGAGGTCTCTGCCTAACAAAGGTGAGGTCAGTAGTAATCTTACAAAGATATTACAGGGTCCTATGGAACCCTTTTCAGACTTTGTGGCAAGAATGGTAGAATCTGCAGGAAGAGTGTTTGGGGATCCAGATGCTGCTATGCCTTTGATCAAACAGCTGATTTATGAACAGTGTACAAAGGAGTGTAGGGCTGCAATAACTCCATATAAGGGTAAAGGCCTTGAAGTCTGGATGAAAGTCTGTAGGGAGTTAGGGGGTCCGCTGACTACTGCTGGCCTAGCAGCTGCGGTAATGCAATTAACTAAGAAATGTGGAAGTTCAGGAGCTTGCTTTAAATGCAGCAAGCAAGGGCATTTGAGAAAGCAATGACCCAAGGGAGGAAACACTAAAGTCAATAACTCTGCCCTCCGCCCTAAGCTACCTGGCTTATGTCCTAGAAGTAAAAAAGGAAATCATTGGGCTAAGGATTGCAGATCAGTAAGAGGTTCCCGATTAAACTGTGTTGAAGAAGATTCCTCCGTGTGGTCGTCATTCTTGCTGGTCAAGGGTGGACGCCGCAGTACTCCATTGATTAAATGTATCTCATTTTCTTTATCCATCCTTTAGTTGAGGGACATCTTAGTTGTTTATAGGTTCTTGCTATTACAAACACTGCTGCCATGAACAAAGCTGTAAAGAGGTTGATGTTGTATGAATGTACATATTTGGGTATGTGCAAAGAGTACAATTACTAGATGGTAAAGAAGACTGATACTGAATATTCAGAAAAATGTCCATACTGACTGCCAAAATGGTTGTACAAGTTTTCACTCCCAGCAGCAACAGAGAAATGTGGCCCATTCTCCACAACCTCTCCAGCATAAACTGTCTGGTGATTTTTTTCTCTAACTATTCTGGCAGTTGTAAGATGGTATCTCAGAGTTGTTATGATATACATTTTTCCAAATACTAAGGATGTTGAGTGTTTTTAAGAAATTTTATTCCTTTATTGACCAAGGTAAAGTCTCAATGGACAAAAGAATTCAATATAAATTCAGCCATATGAACCACTTAGCAGAGTAATGGGGAGGTAGCATCGAATGAATTTGTATATCAGACAACTTCCTGAACATAACAGTAGCACAGACACTCAATGGTCAATTCAGTAATGGAGTCTCTTGAAACTGAGAAGATTGTGTAAGGCAAAAGACATAGTCATCTGGAGATGAGTCAATCTGTTAGATATGGGGTTGGTGAATAACATTTCCCATTTTGTGGGCTGTCATTTTTTATTGCTGACTGTGTCCTTAGCCATACAGTAGCGTCTGGTTGTGTAGGAGGAAGAATGGAGGACAGAAAAATAAGAGATTCTGTCAGACGGTCAGTATAGGTTTAAAGAGAAATCAGGCACTAGGGAAATGTTTGGAGATCTACAAGGATGACTCCTACTAATCATCTAAGCAACAGTGGAGAGGCTACAAGAAAAGCCCTGCCCTGATATTGAGATTGATGACTAACTTATATAACAACATAGAGCCTTCATCCAGAAGCTGATGGAAGTACACAAACAACTAAAAACTGAAATGAACTGAACTGAACTGAACTGAACTGGAAT
Organism: Cricetulus griseus; assembly: GCF_003668045.3. NCBI lineage: Eukaryota > Metazoa > Chordata > Mammalia > Rodentia > Cricetidae > Cricetulus > Cricetulus griseus. Next base: position 6,057,881 of record NW_023276919.1, on the reverse strand, counting down.
CTAGTTTCAGAGAGGGAATAGTAATGAATACAGCAGTCATGACCAGACTGGTGAAACCCACAGAAACAGCTAACCTGATCAAGGAGGAGTTCATTGTCCCTAGAATGACAACAGGGTAACCAAATTAGTACTGATACAGACCCAATGACTGTGGGTTTGACTGAGGAGGCCTTGGGAATCTATTGGGCCTCTTGTAGTAGATCAGTACTTATCCCTATCATAGGAAGTGATTTTTGAGCTCATTCTATATGGCTGGATTCTCCATCAGGTTAGATTATGGGGAAGGCCCTAGGCCCTATCCCAAAGGATATGACAGACTCTGAAGTCCCCTGCTGGAACATCTCACTCTCTCTGGTGCGCAGAAATGGTATGGAATATGTAGGGAATTAATGGGGGGCAGAGGAGGAACTACAGCATATTGGTTATATATATAAGTGGTCATCGATCAGCTGAAATGGTATAATGATGCATTTACTTACATGTGTGCTTGACTGAAGCCATAGTAGTTTCCTGTGGGAAAGCAGAAATAAAAATAATTAAAGCCAAATAGAGGCTTTTGCCTTCTGCCTAAGTCCAGGAAAATATGAATGGGTATGGTTGGTTTACGATTTGAAGATGTAATAAATTGTGACAGAGCGGTCATGAGTGTTTCCTGGAAACTCTGGTGTAAATCTCTCTCTGCTTTTCATGGCCCCAAGAAACAGGGAGCAAGTAAGATGCAGTTTTGCAATGGGGATTTTAATATCCTTAGGTATGTGCTGTTGTACAACTTTTAATGTCATAAGACAATGGAGTTGAGTCTCCAAGTGAGCTTATGACAAAAGTTTTGGGCATTTCCAAGCAACTGGAACTGTTAAACAACATGAGTGTACCTAATCTGAACAAATATACTGCATGAAGTACCTGCAGTAAATCTTTAATTATTAGATTTTTCTATTTAAAATGAAGTGAAACCCTATTGTGTATTCTCTATTTAATTATGTACCCCACTGAAATATAAAGAGTTTCCCTTTAGAACGTCTCATTGATTGTGTAGCTTATATAGCTAGCAAACATGTAACATATAATAATTGAATCATTTAACCTTAGATGGAATTTCTTTGATGGAATTACACCATAAAATCCCTGTAAGAATTGTCAGTTCAATATTTAGAAAGATTGGCACCCATGATTTTCGATATTACAGAGCCTATCCTTTTCAGATAGTCTCTGATCTTTGGTAAAATAATGGGTAACACATGGACAGCTAATAATTTAAGAAAGTGTTTGAATAAATAAATTCAAGAAAAGGGCACAGAGGGAGAAATCAATCTACCTTTGAAAAAATTCGTGGGACATCACAAAATCATGTTTGCATATGTATGCATATTCAAAAAGGACATTGTGATCACTTGTACAACCACATACAGACACAAATTAAAAAAGAATTGGAGATTAACACAGATAATAACACAGAGTAGAATAGATAAAACTGCAATTCACTGTATAGATATCTATATTAAATGAGAACAGTTAATATTGTTTTCTCAAATTGTATAGATAAGTAACATTTTCAGACATTTATCAATAGAAAAGTCTCCTGTTGAGACCTCCAAGCTTGGCCACATGATTCAAGGAAATTGTCAACAACAGTTGTTTCAAATTTGTCAATACCTTGCTGGAGAACCCCATAGAAACAGGTAACATCATCAAATGGGAGCTGACAGACTCCATCTGAAAACTGGGAAACCATCATAATACCATAATGTTATCATGTTCATTCGATGGGAAAATTATTTCCCAAACTTTGACTAGGAGGTAGTGTCTTTCATGTTGAAATGTGTTTCATGTTTGCAGCAGAAACATAGATCCTCTTTTCATATACAATCTATTAGCCTGTGAACGAGGACATGTATCTGGCACAAGTTTTGAATTTGGCACAAACTCTCATTCAACCTCATATAATTTCACAGAATAAAGTCTCTGAAAAAGTTATTCAATGGCTTTCTTTGGTGGATATAAAATATCACTGTGTTTCAAGTTTCCATTGAATTTGTGGCTTATATAGCTAGCCAAACATATAACACAAAGTAATTGAATCATTTAAACTTTGATGGAATATCTCTCAAATATGTGTAAAATCCCCTCAAGACTTATCAGGTAATATTTTAGAAACTCTGGCAGCCATGAATTTCCATATTACTGAGCCTATTCTTTTCAGGTACTCTCTGATCACAGGTAGAATAAAGGGTAGCACATGTATACCTATTACTTTAAGCTGTGTTTAACCAATTCCTTGAATAAATTCAAGGAAATGACAAGGAGGGAGAAATCCATCTACAGTTCCAAAAATTCGGAAGAATCCTAAATCATGCTTACATATTATAATGTAGGTTGCCATATCTGTATTGGAGCTATCCAAGTTCAAAGAAGGAACAATGTGATCACTTGTATGAACCACATACTAACACATATTAAAAAGAATCTGAGATTAACACAGGTTATAGTCCAATGATTAAAAATGATAAAACTATCATTCCCTTGATAGATGTCTATTTTTAGTGACAACATGTAAGCCTGTTGTATCAAAATGTAGACATAGGATACTTTTCAGACATTTGACATGGAAAACATTTCCTGGTGAGACCACCAAGCTTGTCCACATCAATCAAGGACATTGTTAACAAGAAAGGTTTCATAAACTGAGGTTTATATAGGAAGATTATGTAATGTCTTCTGCCACAGAGGGTGTAGATAACAAACCAAAAATTTCAAAATTAATACAGTTGCCTTTGTAGACTCATGACTTAGGGAATGGAAAATTTTTCTTGAGTAATAAAATGTATTCCCTGAACAAATCTACTAGGAATCTCAAGAAAAGTATAAATTCTTGGTGCTTTTGCAATGGAATATAGGCGAACATGTGTGTCAATTTTGTACCTTATATTCACTGTTACCTGTGTCTGTCTGTCTGTCAAGGCACAAGTCACTGTCTAAACATTGTGGAATTCTTTGCACCCATATCATGGGTCCAAGCAGCCACATGAAGCACATCATTCTACCATTTCTGAAACTGGATTCCAGGAGTTCAGGGCATTCTTAGATTTGTGTGCATTCTTCTGCTCCAGTCATCTACTGGTTGAAATCTCTAGGACGGCATATAAGGTAGTCACCAATCACATTACAGGGAAAATGAACTTAAAGTAGCCTTTCCACTATTGCTTAGATTGTTAGTTAGGATTATCACTGTGGATCCATGGACATTTGCCTAGTGCCGTATTTCTCTGTAAACCTATAGTTTATGCCTCTAGTAAGGTATCACTTTTCTTGCTCTCTTCTATTCTTCCCCCTAATCAATATTTCTGATCGCTCATGTTCTCTGATCCCCACCTCATCACCCTGCCTCTTTCTCCTTAATACGAGGAAGCTTTACTCGTATTACTTCACAAATATTACAAGCCAATTGGGGTTGCCTCCGTTTTGAGAACTGCATCATAAAGGATACATCTAAGTGCCCACCAATCAATTTGAATGGTTTAATGATGCATTCACATACATGTTTACTGGACTGAAGCCATAGTAGTTTACTGTGGGGAATTAGAAGTAAAATTAGGTAGAGCCTGTGAGAGACTTCTGCCTTCTGTCTAAGTCGTAGTGGAAATAATGTGAAGTTATAAGTGGGTGTGGTTGGTTTAAAATTTGAACATGTAATAGATACCTACAAACACACCATAAGTGTTTCCTGGCAACTCTGAAAGAAATCTCTCTGCCCATATCATGGGCCCTAGAAACAGGGAGCAAATGAATTGTAGTTTTACACTAGGGGATTTTAATATCCTAAGGTATGTGACATGGTACAACATGAAGCCGAAATAAAGTGCTATCATTAGATATTGTACTCTCCCCAAAGCAATAACCGTTTTATATTCTTATACATTCACTGAGGTGAGTTTTCTGTGATGAAAGCATACGGTGTTTTATAGAGGGTAGATCACAGTGAAGAATGCGGAATACAGGGAAGATGTGAAGAACTTCAAAATTGTTTAACAAGAGAAAGCAGAAAACAAAGCTTCTCAGTTTCATTGGTGGCCTATCCCACATCCATTCTGCTCCCCAGGGAGTGTTAGGTCTTCCATGGTTGGTCTTTGGAGTCTGTCATATACCTAGTCATGGGATCTAGGCTCTCCCCCACCATATAGGCTGAGGGAGTATCACTCCATGTGAAAAGGGCTCCCACTTTCCATTCCTATGCTACGGATAAGTCATTGTTTGGTCTTTGATTTTAGATAGCTCTAATACTATATATGGCATCCTACATTATAATGTGCAATCATGGTTTTTGATTGTCTTGTGTGGAAGGAATTCTCCCTCCTTGCCTTTTCCTCAAATTTATTTATTCAAACATTAAAAAATTTTGGTGAGATACTTGGGAAAATCTACCCCCTCTGTGGCAGCAGACATATAATGTTTCTGAATAAACCTCAGTCTATGAAACCATTATTGTTGACAATGTCTTTGATTCATACCTCCTCTTTCCCCATGCTCCTAAATTATTCAGAGATCTCGTGCCTTTCCCCTACTCTGAGGAACCATGTATGCCTCTTTCATAGACTTACTTGTTCTTAGGTTTTCTGGAGGTGTGGATTGTAGGCTAATTATTATTTTCCCTATGTCTAATATCCATATATTATTGAGTAGATAACATGTTGGGTTTTTTGTTAGTTTGTTTTTGTTTTTGCTTTTTAATCTTACCGGGTTAAGTCATTCAGGATGCTTTCTTCTAATTTCATCTATTTGTTTCATTGTTTCTTTTTTATGAGTAGTACTAAATTGATTATTTTTAGCACGTTTTCTTTATTCCTTCTTCCATCGAGGAATATCTTGTTTTGTTTTTTCCCAAGTTCTTGCTATTACAAATACAGCTGTTATGAACACAGCTGTATATGTGTCCATATTATATGAATATACATCATTGGGGTATGCGGCAAAAAGTGGAATTTCTAGATTGTGAAGTAAAGTGATCTCCAATTGTTACAAAAATTCCATACTGACTGCAGGAATGATTGTACAAATTTTCACTTCCAGAGCAACAGCGGAGTGTTCCCTATTCTCCCCATCCTCCTAGCATAAAATTTCAGTGGTGAATTTTCTGTAGTGATTTTGGCAGATGTAACGTGCTATCTCAGAGGTGTTATGATTTACATTTCCCCAATGACTAAGTACCTTGAGCAATTTCCAAAGTGTCTTTTATCAATTTTAGATTCCTCTATTGACAAAATTAAATTTCAAAAGAAATCTGAATTCAAACAAACTTCTATTTGAATCCAAACAAAATCAAACAGCAGAGTATTTGGGAGGTGTCATTGATTGAATTTGTACAGTAAATCACTTTCTCAACATAATAATAGCACCGACTCTCAGATCGACCTTTCATTAATGGGGCATCCTGAAACTGAGTAGATTCTGTAAGGTAAAAGACATAGTCAACAAGAGAAGACAGCAGCCCATAGAATGGGAAAACATCAACAACCCCAGATCTAGCCAAGGGTTGACTTCTAAAATATATAAATAACTGAATAAACTAGTCACCCAAACATGAAATAATACACTTAAAAAGTGGTTTACAGAACTAAACAGACAAAAAACCCAATAAGGTTTTACTTCTTATGGAAGTAAAAATCTACTAGTAAAGGACTTGGAGCAGGTTGTTCACAGCATATATTTTGTGAGATTACATACCCTCAATTTGATGAACTGTTCCAGTTGCTTGGAAATGCCCAAGTCTTTTGTTATAGGTAAATTTGGAGAGTTAAGTTCATTGTATGGTTGCATTTAAAGTTGTAAAATGGCATATACCTTAGAATATTAAAAGCTGTAAGTGCAAAACTGTGTCTCAGTTGGTCCCTGTTTCTAGAGCCAGGAAACTCTTAGGATCAGTCTGCCACAATTTATTACATCTTAAAATGCTATACCAACAACACTGACTCATGACCTCACAATATAACCTCTAGAAGGTAGGCAGAAGGCAGAAGTCTCTCTCTGGCTTTAACTATTTGTATTTCTGCTGCCCACACTAACCAACTGTGGCTTCTGTCCAGTACACATGTAAGTAATGCATCATTATACTATTCCACTTGATTGATGACCACTTAGATATATCCCACTTTCTGCAGTTCCCAAAATGGAGTAAAGCCCTCAGTTTCTTGTACTTTTTATGAAGGTTTAAGGCATCCTGGTGTTTCACTAATACATTTTGGTACATTAATTGTTGTAGTTTTTAGCATTTTTCCTTCATTTTTTATTTAAACTAGAAACAACATTGTTTTATATGTCAACCCCTGTTCCCCCTCGCTCCCCTCTTCCTTTGACCCCAATGTCGCCCTACCTAACCCCCAGCATTTTGCACCCTATGGATTGTGATGTCTTCCATTCGGGTGTGCAGAATCTGTCATATCGTTTGGGATAAGACCTAGGCCCTTCCCCTGTTGTCTTTGCTAAGGGAGTATCCCCCTATGTGAAATGGGTTCTCAAAGTCCATTGTTATGCAAGTAATAAATTCTGATCTACTACAAGAGGCCACGTAGATTTGAAGGCCTCCTTACTGACCCCCATATTATTTCATGCTGGTTTCTCAGTGATCAATCTGGAGGTCAAGAGCTCCTGCTTGTTCATATCAGCTGTTTCTGTGGGTTTAGCCAGCTGGGCCTTGACCACTTTGCTCATCACTCCTCCTTCTTTGTAACTGATTTCTAGTTCCGTTCAGTGTGTTTTTGTGGGTAGATGCTTCTACTTCCATCCTCTGCTGGTTGAATGCTCTAGGATGGCATAAAAGTTAGTCATCAATCTCTATATCAGGGGAAGGCATTTACGCCAGCCTCTCCGCTGTTGCTTAGATGGTTAGATGGTGTCTTCCTTGTAGATATGCAGACATTTCCCTAGCACCTAAAATCTCTTTAAATCTATACTGGATCCCTCTCCAATGTTCTCTCTTATTTTGCTCTCCTCTATTTTTCCTGCAATATAACCAGAAGCTACTTTAAGGCAAGGACACAATGAGCAATGCAAAATGGCAGCCAACAGTTTGGGAAAAGATGTTCATCAACCCCAAATCTGGCAGAGGGTTGATGTCCAAAATTTGCAAAGAAGTAAAGCAGATAGTTTCCTAAACACCAAATAACTGGCTCCCTCTCTGATTGTATCTCTTATTTTGTTCTCCTCTAATATTTCACCCTACAAAACCAGTTGCTTCCGTAAGGCAAATAACACAGCAACACAAAATGTCAACCCATAGAATCTGAAAAGATATTCACCAACCCCAAATCTGACAGAGGGCTAATCTCCCAAATTTACCAAAAACTCAAGAAGCTTGTTCCTAAACACCAAAAAATCCAATAAAAATGTGGAGTACAGAACTAAAAAGAGAATTCTCAAAAACGAATTTAAAATGGCTGAAAGACACATTAAAAAAGTGCTCAACATCCTTGGCCTTTAAGGAAATGTACATATAAACATATTTAGATTTTAATAATGATGTCATATTTGTAAAACATAATAATAATGGAAGGAACTTTAAAGAATCTTCTCTCTCACTGTCTCTGTCTCTGTGTCTCTGTATGTCTCTGTCTCTGTCTCTGTCTCTGTAATCTGGGTGGGAGCCTGCAGCTGTACATGGTCTGGACTGTTCTTGGCTTACTTTGTAGGTGGATGTTTGTGTGGCCCTCAGGCTAGGGAGTCTTTCCCATTCTCTCATCATTGACTATAGTCATAATGTATCCCTCTCTAGAACTGTGAGCACTTTGATGATGGGGATGGAGCTTTCCTGGCTAAAGAGTCTAAAATTTATGTTCCTCACAAAAGGATTCTTGTAAGTTCCAGGGAGCTGAAATGGATACATGCTAGCAGGTCCTATTCACTCCAAGGCACAGTGTCAGTTCTGCCTCCATCGGCTGCCCAGGTATGCCAGGGGCTGTTTCAGGTTGCAGTTGTCTTTAGGGCTTAGTGTCATCTGACACCAGTGATCTGTACGCTGGATCCGAGTTCGGAGGCAGACTCTGACACACCCAGGCCCAGGAGCATTTCTTCATCCATCTGCCGGGCCAAGATTCCAATTCACAGGAGGGCTCTGACATGCTGAGGCCCACTGTCAGTTCAATGTCTATCTGCTGTCCCACATAGGCTAGGTGCTGTTTCCTGTTTCATTTGGCCTTCTGCCACTGCCTCTGCAACCTGGGTTAATACCAGCAGCTCTGGACTTCCTCAGCAGTGTTCTCCAATAAAACTGATCCTTTTGTTTATCTGTCTGTATGTGTCTCTCTCGTTGTGTGTGTGTCTGTCTCCTCAGAGTACTGAAGAGCATGCTAAGCCATTCTAAAATGGCAAAATTAAGGTGCTTTTTATTTTCCTATAGATACCCTTCTTTTACAAATATGTGAATGCTTCCAGTCAAGCTGCTTCTATCGAAAAAAGGCAGCTGATGTGTCTCCAATTTATGTTTTTGGCAAACTCAAATTATTCCTCTAAGTTCCAGGGAGTTGAAAGGCACTGATGCAAAAATGTCCAAAAAGTCACACCAGATGAATAGTATTCAGTCCCTCAATGATCTCAAATTCCCTTCTTCCTACTCTGTTACCTTTCCCTGGGAAATCCCACCCTCATCTGACCATGAACTCTCTGTCACCAGGACTTCAGCAATATTTTTTTCTAATTTAACCTCATCTCCTACACTGCTGATGTCTGCTGAGGCTTAGGTTGCCCAAGACAGTGCCACACATTCTGGAAATCCGTGGAGCAACCAGCTAGTAAAGGATGTGGTAGGACCCTACTATTCTTAGTGCCCCTAAAGATGGTCAATGCCAAACATAAGCAGTCTTGAGAACTCGACATTGTTATTCCCTAAGTTGCAAAGTCTAAGACCTCAAATTTCAAAAATCAGTGAAGGTGAGAATGAAAGATCCTGGCATCTTGCTATCTGCCCATGACATCTGGAAGGGTGCACTCACTAAACCAGTACTGTCCTCGAACCAGAGTTCCATGGGTACTAAGACTGCAGACATTGTTATAGGACCCCCTTTAAAGGGTTAAAGGGTCCCTACCCACATCTGCTGTCTTATTCTCACACTGAAACCTTCCAATTCCTCTCTGCACTCTGGTATTTGTTCTTCCTCTGATCCTCTTCATATCTTCTCCTGTCTCCCCCACTCACCCTCTCCAACCATTTCAGAAAATTTAAAGTTCATGGACATTCTACGTTTCCTGTTCCATCTCTCAGTGTTCCTTTGATTTATGCCTTTGGGAGTTTCTTCTTCCCTCCACTGTTCAGACCACTGTTGTCGTCTCAACTATCCTGGCAATTTTTTGTTCCACAATTATCGATGAGTTAAGGCTGACTCTGTCTTTTCAGATGGTGAGTACCGAGCCTCGTTCAGCCACCTCCATTGGAATTACATCTCCTGTTTTAGGGAATCTGGCGGTTATGATTACCATCGAAAAACATCAATGTGGAGGAATGTCAAATACCCTAAGAAGTACATCAATGGAATAAGAAAATGAAAGGAATCACTTTATTGTAAGCAGTGTGAGTTTTCCATGGTTATCTTCTTTCAGGAAGGTTGAAATTCCTTTTCTTAGATTTTGTTGAGAGATCATAGGACTGCAAATGCTTGGGCATGACATGATGTCAGCAGCAGGACAGAGTTCATTAGGCAGAGACAGCATCCTCCCAGTATTTTAGTAGTCTGCCTCTGGACCTGGTATGCACTTATCTCAGCCTACACTAAGCCTTGGTCTGTCTGTGTGTCTGTCTGTCTGTTAGTCTGTAATTTCATTCTCTAACGCTGCCTCTATCAGTCTGTCTGTGTGTATCTCTGTTTCTTACTTTCTGTGTCTCTCTGTGTATGTCTCTACAGCCTGTATGTGAGTCTTTAATTCTATCTGATTTGCAATATGTCTGCCTGCTCCAGTAAACCAATGCCTTTCTCATGCTTTCTTATTCTCTCTGTTTTTCTCTCTCTCTGTGTGTGTCTGTCTCTCTTTTTGTATGGTCCTCTGTATTTGCCTCTGCACCCTCGGTAAATACCTGCAGCTGTACTTTTTCTGGACAACTAAATTTGGCTTTTATCTGTCTGTTTGTATCTCTCTCTCTCTCTGTGTGTGTGTGTGTATGTGGGGGTGTCTGTGTGGGGTGGTGGGGGGTGGGTGCCTTTGTGTGTGTGTGTGTGTGTGTGTGTGTTTCTGTCTGTCCAAGTACTGAAGAGCATGGTAAAACACTCTACAATGGCAAACCTATAGTGCTTTTTTATTATCCTAAATATATTCTTCCCATTCCCAAATGAAAATCGTTTCAGCCATGTTGCTTCTTTCATAAAGAGGCAGCTGATGTGTTTCAAATTTGTTTTTTGCAAACTCAAAATATTCCTTTATGTTCCAGTGAGCTGATTGGTGCCCATGCAAATAGGTCCAAATTTTCACTCCTGAAAAATAGTATTCAATCTCTCCATGGTCCCACATACCTTACTCCTAATCTGGGACCTCTCTCTCTCTCTCTCTCTCTCTCTCTCTCTCTCTCTCTCTCTTTCTCTCTTTCTCTCTCTGTCTCTCTCTCTCTTTCTCCACTGGGATCTACTCCCCCTGACACCAAGAATTCTGAATCTTTTTTCCAAACATTACCTCTTCTCCTACACTGCTCATATATATAGTTTTATAGTAGCCAAGAAACTTTTCTAGATGCAGGATCTGTGCACTCTTTGACCTTGGAAGACAAGTTTGATACTCCTTTTGTTATTGGTGGAAAAATGAGTAATATAAGTACATAGTAATTCTGAGAAGGAGTTGACCTATGTATATCAGACACACTCTTTTTAAAAAGTGGAATTTATACTCCCTTCTCCACATAGGGAAAATCTGAAACATTTTCAGCAGTTATTTCCAAACCATGTAAAATTCAGTTCAGTGTAGTCGTAGAATATTCTCCTCAGATTCCCAGTCTTCCATTTGATATGGCATATTCATGCCTAGATTTGATCTGCAAGAGATATGTCAACAATCTTAGGATTCTTGAAAATGTTCTTTGTCTGTTAACAGATAAATTGCAGTTACACTTGGGTTCAGCCAACTTAACAGATCTTTGCTGCAATGGTGAAACCTCAATTTCTACTGACTGAATGGAATGAGCAAGGCTCTGTTTGCTCTCTTTGTTCTCTGTTTTATGCTACTATAGTGAACAATGTCTCTCAGTAAGTAGCCACATCAAGTGCCTATGCTCATAAAAGGGAAATATGAGGGCTCCTTGAGGTAAATGGATATATTCTAATTCCTGTCCTACAAAGGGTGAAAAAATGGCAAAGTTTTGGAGACCAGTACATCTCCAATATTGTTGTTGTAAGTGTGAATACCATAATTTACCCTGTAAGGAAGAGCACAATACAACAAAATTCTTGTCATAATTGAATTATTTAAAGTATAGAAAATGTGTGTCTCTGTCAAAAATCTGTCTTCAGCAACATCTGGAGGGGTGGAATAATCAAGAACTCCTCCATCCATTGTGGATAATGCTAAAGCTTTTCCATTTGATGTGGAAGCTACTTGGACTTCTGAGAATGTAGTAGTTTCTGGAGACTCAGATGTTGCCATTAAAATATCAGTGTCTCATTCATCATAAGTGCCTGTTTTTAAGGCTCCATGATCTCTTAAGGCAGAGCTAGGAGTTTGTGGATCATATTTTTGCAACTCTTGGGCATTGTGTCCTGGTTTTGATCTATTGAGGCTTCATTGTGGAGTGGCTTCCTGTTTCAATCTGCTTCTCCTACAGCAAGAACCCCTGCACCTCACTTTGTAAGAGGGAGAGTGAGTGGTATCTTCATTTGGGTAGGGCATAGTTGTGTATGTCCAATCTGCTGAAATGGGTGATGTTACAGGTCCTTTAGTGAACTTCAAGGGTTTAAAAGATCAAGCACCACAGGAAAATGCTTTCTGAGATCCCTCTGACTTTGAGGGATTTTCAAGAGCACAGACCTCACAGATGGAATATGCTTGGGCTTCGCCAATAGAGATGGAAATAAACTGTGTCTGTTCTGAGAATAAGGGAAGCTTTTGGGACACAGATTTACCAAGTACAATGTCAAACTCCCATTCATATTTTATATTGGATGTTAGTCCTTCCACATCTATTAAGACATTGGTGGGAATTGGTGGCTCATTGAATTGCTGCCCTGAGCATTGTCATCAATCAGTTTTTGATCGACTTAGGCTTCCTTGTTCAGGGTCTACCGTTGAATTCTGGATTTCAGAGAAGAGGTGTTCTTAGGGTCCTCTTTTAAACAGGGAACATGTATCAGCTCTTTCACCTCAGAATTCAAATGTCTGAATGTTCAATCTTCAGGCATGGAAAGTGCTGTTGGTCTTTGATTGAACTGCAAGGCTGAAAAGAATAAGGCACACAGCATTATAGGGTCACAGGTCCCTCTGTAGGGGAGGCATCATACAGAACTCCTCCCTCAGAGGGCGAAGATGCTATGACCTTAGCAGACTAATGAGGAGTTAGTTTTCAATATATTTGTACAGCATACAACTTCATGATCATAACAGTGGCACACACATACAGATCGACAATTCAGTCCTGGGGCCTCCTGATACTGACAGGATTGTGTAAGGCAAAAGACAGTCAAAAGACAACACAACCATCCACAGAATGGGAAAAGAATTTCACCCAATCCACATCTATCTAAGGGATGATTTCTAAAATATACAAAGAAATGTAGAAACTAATGACCAAAACACCAAGTAATCCAATTAGAACATGGAGTACAGAACTAAACAGAAAAGACACAGCAGGGTTCTACTTCTTGTGGAAGAGGAAATCTACTAATAAAGATTGGACCAGGTCCTTCATGGATAATATTTATTGAGATTAGGTACCCTCATATTCGTTAACAGTTTCAATTGCTTGGAAATGCCCAAATGTTTTGTCAGAGGTTCATTTGGGAAATCAGCTCTATTATGTGATGACAATAAAATATGTAAAATGGAAGATACATTAGGAAATTAAAATCCACAAGAACAAAACTTCATTATATTTGCTCACTGCTTCTTGGCCCAATATATGGGGAGAGAGATTACTGTCAGAGTTGCCATGAAACACTTTTGATCTGTCTGTCACAATGTGTTTCATCTACAAATAGTAAACCGACCACTCCCACTCATCACCTCACAATTTGTCTTCCTGGACTTAGGCAGAAGGAACAAATATCTCTCTGGCTTTAACTATTTTTACTTCTACTGCCGCACAGTATTCTACTAAGGCTTCAGTCCAGGACACATGTATGTAAATGCAACATTTTACAATTACGGTTGGTATATGAACACTTGAATGTAGCCCATATGCTGAAGTTCCCAAAATGGATACAAACCCATGTTTTTGTAGTTTTTGTTAAGTTTTAAGGCTTCCAGGTATTTCACTCATACATTTTGGTACATTTGTAATTTTACTTTTTTTTCTCCATTTTTAAAAATTTAAATTAGAAACAATATTGTTTTACATGTGAATCCCAGTTCCCTCTACCTCCCCTACTCCCCTGCACCCTCTAAATCCCTACCTATCCCATATCATTTCTGCTACCCTGGCCAAGTGAGGTCTTTCCTAGTGGGGGGTCTTAAGAGTCTGTATTATCCTTTGTGATATAGCCTAGGTTCTCTCCTGCAGTCTAGGCTTAGGGAATATCCCTGTATGTGAAATGGGCTCCCAAATTCCATTCCTGTGCTAAGGATATGTACTGATCTGCTATAAGATGCCACAGAGATTTCTGCAGATTCCTCACAGATCCCTACTTTGAGCGGTTCTGGATGAATTCCATGCTGTATTCCTAGGGATCAATCTGGGGGACAAGTGATACTCCATGTTCAGTTGAGCTGTTTCTCTGGGTTTCACCACCTTGGTATTGGACCTTTGTTTATCACTCCTTCTCTGAAACCTGATTCCAGTATGGTCCTTTGATTAACTCTGTGTGTCTGTTTCCACTTGCATAAGATGCTGAAGGAAGTCTCTATGATGGCATATATGTTAGTGACCTATCTCCTAATCACGGGAGGGCATTTAAGATAGCCACTTCATTGTTGCTTATATGCTTATTTGGATTCAATCTTGTAGATCTTCAGACTTTTCCCTAGTGCCTGATTTCTCTTTAAACCTGTACTGGCTACCTATCTGATGGAATCTCTAATTTTGCTCTCCTCTATTCTTCCCTCTATACAACCAGTAACTTCTGTAATGACACAGTCAGCAATACAAAATGTCACCCCACAGAATGGGAAAAATGTCCACCAACCCCATAGCAGAGAGAAATCTAATCTCCAGAATTTCAGAGAACTCAAGAAGCTACTTTCCAAAACAACAAATAATCCAATTAAAAAGACGCATAAGTGTTAAATAGAGAATTCCCAATAGAGGAATCTAAATTGGCTGAAAGACACATAATAATGAGGTTGACATCCTTAGCCATGAGGGAAATTCAAATCTAAACAGTTTTAAATTTTAATAAGGATGATATATTCGAAAAATCTTTAATAATAGAAAAAATATTCAGTGCTAAAATGGATGTCTTTTTTAACTCAACCAGATGGGGGAATATAATAATCACATAATAATCTAAAATTTATACAAAACTAGCTTCTCACAATAGCAGTTTGGACTCATTTCAAGAGTAGAGGCAAGAATAACCTAGACCAATTGTGATCCCCAGGATGGAGAGGTTCTAGAGATGCCCGAAGCATCACAGGAAACTCTATGTGACTCTATGTGGTTGAGATCACAGTTCTATACAGAAAATTATGAAGGGGACACAGAAACTTTTATATATTGACTCCTAGAGAATTATGGCTTGTTATAATTTGCTTTCCTGCTAATTCTGCCCACCTATTGATCTTGGAGCTCTGTTATTTTCTTTCTCTTGTTAAACAATTTTGGAGTTATTCACACCTGAACTTGAATCTCTACTCTTCTCTCTGGTCCATAGTCTTTAAACCACCATAGGCTATAATGACAGAAAACTCACCTCGATACATGATAATGTTTAAGGATATATAATAGGTATTCTTTGGGGAGAGTAAAATATCCAATGATAACACTGTATTTCAGCTTCATGTGGCTTCTTGGACTGACCATATGGTTTCAACCAATTCCACAATGTTTGGAAAATGACTTATGCCTTGTGAAAGAGGGAAACATAGGTAACAGTGAATATAAGGCATAAAATTGACACTGATGCTCACATACATTCCATTGTAAAGCACCAAGTGGGGATTCTTTTCTCTAAATTTCTAATAGATTTCTTTTTGTAATATATTATATTACTCAAGAAGAAGTTTCCATTTGCTAAGTCATGAGCCTACAGAGGCAACAGGATTAATTTTGAGATTTTTGGTGTGTTACCTGAACTAATATTACACCCTCTTTGGCAGAAAACACTATATATTCTTTGTATATAATCTTCATTTAATGAAACCATTGTTGTTAACAATGTCCTTGAATCATGTGGACAAGCTTGGGGGTCTCAAAATACTTTTTATGTCAAATATCTGAAAAGATCATTTATCTATACATGTTGAGACAACAGGCTTACCATTCTCACTAAAAATAAATATCTATACAGAGAATGGTATTTTTATCTTTTCTGATCATTGGAATATAAACTGTGTTAATCTCAGGTACTTTTTAATTTGTGTCAATCTATGGTTTGTACAAGTGATTACATTGTTTATTCATTTGAAGTGTTATATTTCGACATGAATTGGTCTGTGATAAAAAATTTCAGGTTTTTTAAAATGACATTTTGCAGTAGAAAATAAAGGTTGGAAGAGTGAGTGAAGGGAGTATTAACTAAAACAAAAAGACAAAAATTAAAAGAAAATTTAAAATGAATAATAGTGAATAATATAAAAGGTAAAGGCTATAAAGTGATGGGGAAAAACAAGTAGGAAATTAGAAGCAAATAAGGATAAAACAAATGAAACTAGAATGGAAAACAGAACGTAATGATTATAATTTCAGTAGTGTATATTCTAATTAGTTTAATTTAGATTATATAGCAATAACTAATGGTAAAGGGGCCATGAATATGCTAAATAAAAGACATAAGTGATAGTTTTCATACATACAATTAAGATTTTATTATAGTAAAATTTAAGCAAGAATGGTGTATATCACACAAAATATTGTTTTATTCCACTAAGAAGACCATTTCTTTCATGCTCACGAAGACCATTATTTCTTCTATAAAATTCTCTCAGTTTAATTCATCCTGGGTTTACCTTCATGCACATTGCCACAGATATTGTTGGATAGTTTTGCTAGTTTTTGAGTTTACACTATTTAAAGTTATATGAAATTGGAAAGGACACAATATAAATTGAATGTTTGGGAGTCCCCCTATCATGTAGAAATGACAATCAAATCATAATCTTAAAAGTGAAAACATAGCACACATCAAGTAGATCAAAATTATCCCATCAACTTTAATGGTAGGGACAGAATAGCCAGGATAGATTGGGTCCCCTGGACATGTGGCATGATTTGATATAAAGTGCCAATGAATAAATAGGGAAAATGAGAGGCACTCCATAAAATTTGAATCTCTCTTTAGAATTCTGGTTTATCTGTTTTCCACCAAGCATGAAGCAGAAATATCCTGGAATGGTCTCAACTTACCCAGGAAAAATATGTATTTTATTTCTTGCTTTACATGGCCACCATTCAAGTGTGAGAGTGTGACTTTTAATACCTCACATAAAAGGATTCTAGATCCCAGTATGCCATCTCCCTTGCTCCTCTTTAGTGCCACCCAGGTCCCAGGCCCCTTGAGGTAGAGCAGAATTTGTGAATATGATGACAGAGGGTGAGTTGCCAGAAGTCATAGTCACTTTGTCATGTGCCTGTTCTCAGGTTCATAACTCTTTGGCCAACAGCATGCTGGATTGTACAGTATTTTCAGCAGAAGTCCGGTCTATACTCCATGAGTTTTAGTATTGTAGAAAACCTCCCAGCATGGAGTTGCTGATTGCCATCTCATTTGCAGAGCAGACATCACACCAGTTGTTTTCCCACTGCTTCCTTTAGGCCATTTCCTTTGGGGAAACTTGCTTGCTCTGCCTTCCATGTCTCCTGATTTCAGATTCTTGAGAAACTGCAAACCTTGTATCAGGCCTCAGAGATAGATGATACCTACTTCAGCATCCATCTAAAGGTGTGTTTCTAACTTCTCTAAAAAAAATGATGGATACAGGTGAAGTCATCAGTTACCACAGCCTATCTCTCTGGGGATGACACAAATGAAGTCAATCAACTCAGGGATCTGCCCAGGTCAGCATACTGCAGGGACTCTTGACATGGAAACAGATTTCCTGATCCAGCTCCCCCACAGCACACATCCTAATTTCAGCCCAGGGTCTCTTGCTTTAAAGGAGGCAGTTTAATACCCTTACTTTAGACAACCTGTCTACCTTCTCAAGTGCTGATCTTTATCACCAAGGCTTTTAAACCCTGTTCGATTCATGGTTTTAATGCAAAACCATATTTTTTCAGGTGTTCTCAATTAGAACATAATTATACAAAACTAAAGGGGGGAATGCATCCTCTTTAGAACACAGTGTACATTTATTGCTATCTTCTCATCAATTTTTTCAGAAGTGAATATAAAGTGAATGATAAATGAGGATAGTATTTCTACATTCTTGCTCAGGTTCACTTATTTTCCTCCCCTCCTTCTCATGTTGCCTACTCCCACTGTATACAGTCCCTGTGGTATAGACTTTATTTAACAGGCAGACATTTAGTCCAGTTCTTATATTTAGTCCAGTTCTTACCTCTGAAAGTATGAGGACAGTCTTGTCCCGCCTATGGTTAGAACTGTGTGCTGAAAAGAATTAAAAAAGCTTGTAGGGAAGTTAAGTGGTAGGGCACTTGCCTGGCATACAAAAGGCCCTGGTTTTGGTTCTGAATGATGCCACAGACAAAAAATAGAGGAAACCATCAGTGGCCATGTTCTTTTAGATCTTTCAGAGGTTAATTCTGCCTTTAAAGTTCCTAAACTATGAGGGAGGGCTTATAATAAAAGCATCATTATAACAGTAACACAAATGTCAAACTTATAATAAGTATATTTACAGAATTTACAATAATTTTTGAGTGAAGTCAAAGGGAGAGAGACCAAGGAAGACATAGTCAGGGAGGGAATACCCAGACACATGGTAGTGTGGTGAAAGGGAAGGAGTAATGGGCAGTAGTTATAAAGTATGCCAAAACATGAAGGTGAGAGTGTGTTAGCCAGGGGACAATAAGTTGGTCAGTGTGGCTGCAGAGTGGAATGAGAAGAGCTGGGTGTGATACTGTGCTGTCACAAATAGTCTGGCATTCTTTTCAGCATTTTTTCTTCACATTTACTTCTAAAACATATTCTTATCTAAATGCTATTACTTTTTTCTGAAAGACTCAAACAAAACCAGAACTTCCCCAAATTTACATAAACAGAAATCCATAGAAGCAATAGTCAAATTTAAGTCTAATAAGCTTTAAAGACAAACACCCTTTGTGAAAAGCATGGAAAAACAGACTCCAAGAACACAAGGAGGCCACACTAAATCACTAAGAGATCACCGTGGTTTATGACAGAGGAGCTATGATTAAAACATTCCCATATCTCACATAACAGCTCAGTGAGGAGTAAAACACAACACATCTGAAGAATGGGACATTGATATTACTCTGAGGATTACCAGGATTGTAGATAATCCCCCATTCACAGAACAGACACAGGATAGTTCCATTTATATGGATGGGGATCCCAAGCCACCCACAAGTGAGGGAGGAGTGTTGGATGATCCCTCAGGTTGAAAAAAGTATGTTATCCTCCAAGGGACACAAAATAACCTGAGTTTTCTTTTACTTCCTTTAAAGTTGAGGGAAGAATTTTGATCCTCTTAGTGTTTGCTTTTTTTCCACTTTTGTTTTTAGTATATGATTTTTATTTACCCTCCATATGGGGACTCCCAGACATCCCATTTATGTTGTGAACTTTCTAGTTTAATATAATTTTAAATTTGTGAAAAGTCAAACAAAAGCTAACATATCCAATCCTATCTGTGACAAAGTGCATGAAGTTAAACCCAGGAAGCTTCAACCCTGCAGAATATACTTGAAGAATCTTGGTCTTTCTGAGTATGGGCGAAATGGTCTTATTAGTAGAATAATCCAATTTGTTATACACACTGTTTTTAGACTAAAATATACTATAAAAACATATCATTATATGTTAGAACAACGTCATTTTCGTCTTTTCATTAGCATATTCATGGACATTTTAGCGTTAGTTATTGCTATATAATCTAAATTATATTAAGTCAAAAGTACACTACTGAAATCATAAACATTAACTTCTCTGTTTTCTGCTACAGTTACATTTATTTATCCTTATTTTCTTCTTCTTACTTACCTTTTCCTAATCACCATATATCCTTTACACTTTAATAATATTCCAGCCCATATTCATATTCAATTTTTTATACTTTCCTTTTATTCTCATCTTTTCTTAATCTTCCCTAGTTTCTTTCTTCCATTCCTTCCTTTAATTTTCTACTGCAAAATAGTCTTTAAAAAAACAGGTTCTGCAGACATTTGAACAAAATTGTAGAGACATCCAGCACTTTCCATTTTAAAAGAGTAAAAAACAAAATCCCAGTAAAACAGCATAGTTCTGTTACCCTTGTGATACCTGGCACCATTTTTTTAAAAATAGCTTCTCAATAATCATTTGGAAGGAAACATTCTGAGCAACATCATTAAAAACATGTCTGATAAAGGAGGTCACTAATATATATCATAAAGCAGGTCCACATATGAGTGAATACATATCATGTTTGTCTTTTTGTGATTGTGTTACCTCGCTCAGAATGGTTTCTTCAATTTCCATCCATTTTCCTGCAAACTTCAAGATTCCATTTTTTTCTTCTGAGTAGTACTCCATTGTGTAAATGTACCACATTTTCGGGATCCATTCTTCACTAGAGGGGCATCTAAGTTGCTTCCAGTTTCTGGCAATTACAAATAATGCTGCTATGAACATGTTTGAACAGATGTCCTTGTTATATGAATGTGCTTCTTTTGGGTATATGCCTAGGAGTGGGATTGATGGATCTTTTGGTAGACTCATTCCCATTTTCTTGAGGAGTCCCCATACTGATTTCGAAAGAGGCTGTAGAAGTTGGCACTTCCACCAGCAGTGAAGGAGTATTTCTCTTTCTCCGCATCCTCTCCAGCATAAACTGTCATTGGTATTTTTGATTATCGCCATTCTGACCGCAGTAAGATGGTATCTCAGAGTTGTTTGTATTTGCATTTCTCTGATGGCTAAGGATGTTGAACATTTTAGATTCCTCTATTGAGAATTGTCTATTTAGTTCTGTACCCCATTTTTTAATTGGATTGTTTGGTGTTTTTGAGAACAGGTTCTTGAATTCTTTATATATTTTGTAGATCAGCCCTCTGTGAGATGTGGGGTTGGTGAATATCTTTTCCCAGTCTGTGGGTTGTCGTTTTGTCTTGCTGACTACATCCTTTGCCTTACAGAAGCTACTCAGTTTCAGGAGGTCCCGTTTATTAATTTTTGATCTCACTGTCTTGCCACTGGTGTTATGTTCATGGAGGGGGTCTCCTGTACCAATTAATTCAAGGGTATTTCCCAATTTATCTTAGTAGGTTCAGTGTGGCTGGATATATGCTGATGTCTTTGCTCCATTTTGACTTAAGTTTTGTGTAGGGCGAAAGGCTTGGGTCTGTCTGTATAGTCTTCTACAAGTTTGATCCAGTTATGCCAGCACCATTTGTTGAAGGTGTTCTCTTTGTTCTGGGGTACATATTTGGATTGTTTGTCAAAAATCAGTTGTTCGTAGGTGTATGGGTTAATTTCAGGGTGTTCAAATCTATTCCATTGGTCTACCTGTCTCTTTTTGTGCCAATACCAAGCTGTTTTCAGGAATCTAGCTCTGTAATAGAGTTTAAAGTTAGGGATGGTGATGCCTCCAGAAGTTCCTCTATTGTACAGGGGTGTTTTGGCTATCCTGGATCTTTTATTTCTTAACTCCCCTATACAAAGACACAGATTACCAGAATGGATAAGAAGACAGAATCCTTTCTTCTACTGCATACAAAAACTCACCACAACCTCAAAGAGAGACGTTACCTAAGAATTAAAGATTGGGGAAAGATATTTCCAATCAAATGGACCCAAAAACAAGCAGGGGTAAAAATCCTAATATCCAGTAAATTGGACTGTAAAGTAAAATCAGTCAAAAGAGATGAAGAAAGTAATTTCCAACTCATCACGGGAGAAATCCATTAAGATGAATTTCAATTCTGCCCCAAATACAAAGGCATCCACGTTTGTAAAACAAACATTACTAATACTCAAATCACACATAAAACCTCACACACTTATAGTGGGAGATTTCAACACCCGACTCTCACCACTGGGCAGGAACACCAGACAGAAACTTAACAAAGAATCAAAAGAACTAATGGAAGTTATGGCACAATTGGACTTTGCAGAAATGTGTAGAACATTCCAACCAAATAGAAAACAAATTACCTTCTTCACAGCGGCACATAGAACATTCTCTAAAATCGAACACATACTTGGCACCATACAAACCTCACCAAGTAGAAAACAATTGAAATAACCCCCTGTGTCTTATCAGACCACCATGCATTGAAATTGGAATTCAACAACAACAAGTGCTACAGAAAACCTAAAATCACATGGAAATTAAGTAACACCCAATTGCACAATTCATGGGTCCATGAAGAAATAAGAAAAAGAAATCAAAAATTTCCTAGAACAAAGTGAATGCGGACAAAACATATCCAAACCTATGGGATACGCTGAAAGCAGGGCTAAGAGGAAAGTTCATAGCGCTAAATGTCCACATAAAGAAACAGGAGAATAATCACACTAGAAAATTAATATCACAACTGAAAGCTTTAGCAAACAAAGAAGACAATACACCCAGGATTAGCAGAAGCCAGGAAACAATCAAATTGAAGGCTGAAATCAACAAAATTGAAACTAAGGGAATAATACAAATAATCAATATAACAAAAAGTTGGTGGCAAGATTATGTGTGGGATTCTATCCCTTTTTCTTTTGACTGTTGGTAAGTTGGGATTATCTATTTCCTATGTTTTTCTGGTCGTAATTAATTTCTCTGGGTTGCAGGTTACCTTCCAGTACTTTCTGTAGGGCTGTGTTGGTGGATATGAATTGTTTGAATCTGGTTTTATCATGAAATATCTTGCTTTCTCCATCTATAATGATTGAAAGCTTTGCTGGGTATAGTGTCTGGGCTGGCATCCATGGTCTCTTAGTGTATGTAGAATATCTATCCAGGACCTTCTGGCTTTCAGAGTTTCCAAGGAAAAGTCAGGTGTGATTCTGATAGGTTTGCTTTTATATGTTACTTGAGCTCTTACCTTTGCTGGTCTTAATATTTTCTCTTTGTTGTGTATGCTTGGAGATTTGATTATTATGTGGCGGGGTGACCTTTTATTTGGTTCAGTTTATTCGGTGTTCTGTAGGCTTCTTGTATTTTCATTGGCAGGTCTTTCTTTAGGTTGGGAAAGTTTTCTTCTATGATTTGTTTAATATGTTTTCTGTGCCTTGGAGTTAGATTTTTTCACCTTTTTCTATACCTATTATTCTTAGCTTTGGTCTTTTCATGGTATCCCATATTTCCTGGATATTTTGTGTTAGTGATAGGCTGGACAAAAGATTTTCTTTGGTTGATGAATCTATTTCTGCTAGTGTGTATTCAACTCCTGAGATTCTCTCTTCCATCTCTTGTATTCTGTTGGTTATGCTTACATCTGTATTTCCTGATCGTTTATTCTATTCCACCATTCCCTAAGATTGTGCTTTCTTTATTCTCTCCATTTCAGCTTTTAGGTCTTGAACTGTTAATTGTATCTTTTGTCTTGTTTTGTTTTCAATTTCTTCAAGGGATTTTCTCTTGTCCGCTTTGAGGTGCTCTTTGATGTACTCTATCATTTTCCTGAAGGTGTTTTTAAGGTCATTCATTTCTGGTTCAACTGCATCGTGATGTTGAGATCTTAGTGGTGTGTGGTTACTAATCTCCAGTGGTGTCATGTTGGGTTTTCTGTTGTTGGATGTGCTTTTACCTTGTCCTCTTCTCATCCTTTCTTCTGATTGGTGTGGCCGATGTTTATTGTTCTCCTGGTGGGTGTGGGACCACGGCTCCCTTCTTGTAGATGCAAACTGATGCAATACTCTGATGTTGATCCTCTTCTAGTGGATGGTGGTGTCACTGTTACCCGGGTGTCAGCAGTGTTCAGGTGTGCGGGGTCCGGGTGGGCCTGCAGTTGGAGGCAGAGCTGTCACCCTGACTCGGGGTGTGAAATCCCACTGCAGAACATTGTATGGCACTCAGGTCGCTTGCTACAGATGACTCTGAGCAGCAATGATTGATGTACCAGAACCGGAAACAGTTCCTGGCCTACCTGGGCCAGCAGATGGAGGCCAGGCTGCCTCTGGGTGTTCAGTGTTCAGAACCCACTGCCACCAAACTGTGGCCAGCAGGCAGGTTGCTTGCCTCAGATGACTGAGGCGTTTTATCATTAATACAAGTTTGGAAAATTATGCGTTTCTCATTTTGTCCATTCTCATTTAATTCCTCATTACTATTTAAACTTCCATCTAGAGCAGTATCATTTTTCAAAATATGCAAAGAACTATCTATTCATCCTGTGAAAGATTGTCTCCCACTGCTATTGGGAATGACCAGACCTTTCTCGAAGTGGGGGACTTCTTCAAGCCGCTTTGGGGTTTCCCAGCCTTAACGGGCTTCCTTGCATGTCCCTGGTCGATCTACATTCATTTGTCCAGTGTCTACCCTTACCACATCTTCTACACAATCCAGAAGGCAGTGGCCTTCCGTATGTTAGAATTCATTTGTCTACAATTTCTGTTAGTATGTCCCATTTTACCACAATTGAAACATCTAGGTTCCTGGTACCTTCGTGTTCTCCAGAGGAAGGCTCTTCCTACCCAAGGTTCTGGTTCATAGTAGTGTAACCTCTAGCCTCTTGGTACCTATGTTGACCTCTGTACGGTGCTTCTCCTTCCCAAGCCCTTGCATCCTCACCTCTAGAACATTTAATTTCCTTTTACCTTTTTAAACCTTTCGAAATGGCTTCTCCTACCCAACCTCCAGTGTCTTCCACATGATAGTCAATGTTGGCTGCATGCAAAACCCATTCTTCTAGCAGAGCTGATCTGTACTTTAAAGGCAAAAGAATTCTTTTGCATATTGGGTTTCTGGATATATTACCTGTAATTCTACTGCCCTAGTCAACCTTTCTACGAAGTCCTGGAACTGATCTGTAGGTCCCTGTTCTATTCTGGTATAAGCTTCTAGGTGCTCTCCTTGTTCACGAACCTTATCTGAGGCATTTAATGCTGCTTTCCAGCAAAGGGATTGTAAATCGTCATCATATTCAGCCTGAGCCTGTGGGTTAGCATAAACACCCTCACCAAGAATCTTATCTAGAGGGCCTTCAAAACCTTCCTTTATGCTCTGATGCCCAAGGAGCTTTGCCTCTTTGCTCACCAATGCCTTCCACTGGATTTGGCATGAATTCTCAACATAGCTGCTATCAATCATTCCCAATTGGTGGGTGTCACCCTATTAAAGGTTGTCCATGAAAGCAATGGGACAACTGATTATTTAATATTCTTAATATACTTCAGCTGTATAGGTTGCCATTCATAAGCCATCCCTCCATGAGGGTGTTTCTTAGAAGATGGCTTTTCTACCATCGTATCTGGAGATCCTAATGGTGTACGAGGAAGAACTTTAGAATAGTCATGATACCTGGGTGGAGTGGATGCCTGGGATTGGAGTGATTCTGCTTCTGAGGCATTCCAATGATCTTTAAGCTTAGTAATGATATCATTATGAAAAGTTTTATTTACCTTACTCATAAAAGATTCCAAGCATGTTAGTGAATCTGTAAATAGCTCTAACTGGTCCTCTACACATTTATCTAGGTCTTTAATACGATGATCCTTAGGCAGCATCTGGATAGCATGGGAACTGCCTTATAGGTATTGGAGTCTATATTTGAGGTCATAATTTGTTGATTTTGAGTCCTCAGGACTCAACTGTATGCACCTGTGTAATCTGTCAGCCCTGTACTCTAAATTATCTTCCAAACAATCAAATCCAGAATCAAATTTGTGATCTGCTACGTTAAATGCTTCAAAAATTGATTGCATGACATTGTCTAATTCTTCAACCCTTTGCTGGATATTTTGCACCTTTGAATCTAGTTTCTGGGTAACATTGCCTATCTGACTTTCTAGCTGGCTACAGATATTATTTAGCTCATCATGGTCTTCTGACAGCCTAGCCTCTAAGGCCTCAGACATGGAGAATCTGTGTTTATCTTATCATAAATATGCTGCATCTCATCTTGGTTAACAGGCAGCTCTGTCTCTAATGTACTGGACACAGAGCCAAGCTTATCATCCAATTTCTGTTCCACTTGCTGCACAATTAGTCAGGCAAGATGATGATAGCCATGGAGAGAGGGCCAAAAAGCGGCGGCACTTATCTCAGAGAGTATATGGCCTTGTGGCTGAAACCACTGAAAGAGATGAGGCTTTACTGCAGCAGTGGCCAGGAGTAGCCTCTGCTGAAAGCTGAGGCCTACTGGACTCTAGGCAGTTCGAAACTCTCTGCAAGCTGGGCAGATGGTTCTGTGTAACACAAAGTCAGTTGATTGGCAGCTAGCCAGGAATACCTATGGAGAGAGTGCTCTTTCCCAACCTAGTCTGCTGTCAGGGTCAGTGGGGAGTGGGACCGGCAGGCTGTCCCAAATGGGGCCAAGGTCCTGCTCCTGACACCAGATAAATTGGGAAATTACCAATACAGAGCCAAAAAGAAATATAAGGGTATTACTTACAGAGTGACCTAACCAGCCATCGTGGCAGCAGATGAAAGGGTGAAAATTGAAAGTGAAAGCCAGTCAACTGAAACTCTTATTCTAAATCAACATGACCATGTTGTCAGGCAGACCTGTAGCCAGCCCCTAAGCAGGCATAAATACAGGTTCCCCTACAACAAGCCTTGTCTACAAAGGCTTATTCGAGGACAATCTCCAAAACCATAGATGCACCCTGTCTCAAAAATAAAAATAAAATAAAATAACATGAAAAAAAATAAGAAATCGGTTGAAATCTTACACAATGAATGTATCAATCGAAAACTTAACACTTGTTGGATATTTCTGACTCTTAATTTATTACTCCAAATTTACTTCTTAAGAAAGAGGATATACACCAAAGAAAGCCTTTGAGTAACATTTTCTTAGACTGTATTCACTGGCATTATATGCTCTTGATTGAGTAATTGTGCCAGATAAAGTCTATATTGTTCATGGTCTTGTCCATGGACTGATAGGAGTCACCTACCAGATTGTGAATATTAAAGGCTGTACAAGACACATGTATTGGAAAGTGAATTACCCTATGAAAACTGCGATTCAGAGCTGTCCTCTAATTTTTCCTCCGTTGTTATGGAGAAAAGGGATCCCACTGTTATTGCCAAACAAAAATAAAGATATAAAGTATGACATCATACCAATAAAGCAACACAATCCTACACAAACAAGACTTCACATTGCATCTTCATTTGCCTTCTCTTTAGAAAATAATTTTGCCAGGCATTGGTGGCACATGCCTTTAGTCCCAGTACTTGGGAGACAGAGGCAGGTGGATCTCTAAGATTTCTAGAAGAGCTAGTTCTATAAAAGCTAGTTCCAGGACAGTCTCTAAAAGCCACAGATAAACCCATTCTCAAAAAACCAAAAAAAAAATAATTCTATCTGTCAGCTGTAAGCATTAATTTTGCTTCTTCTATCTCAAAGGTTCCTTATACAGCTTCAGGGAATCACATGTGTATGGGAAGTCATATACCCAAAAGTTGCTTAATTATACCAAAAATTCACTTGCTCAACTATGTCCTTAGCATCATGATTCATATTGGCCAGATCTTGGAAACAAACTTTATGCCCTTCACATGCTGAATGGATTAAGAAAATATGTTACATTTACCCAATGGAATACTAATCAGCAATAAGAAATAAATAACATCCCAAAACTTGAAGGCAAATGCACAGAAATAGAAAATCCATCATGAGTAAGGTGTCCAAGAAACAAAAAAAAAATATCAACCCTCTCATAATTGTATATCAGACTTAAAGCAAAAGATACCTAGCCTACAATCCAGAACCCTGGCCAAGCCACAAAACTCTTGAAGAAAAAGAAGGAAGCAGAGGCAGAAATCTAACACTAACAATTTTGATAAACTCCAGTAGTTAATACAAATGAGAAAGAAGATATATTATGAACAATGGAGCCAAGAACTTGAAGGGAAGACCCAGAGAATCAGCTTACCTCAGCTAGTAAGAGATCACTGGCACTGGTCTAAAAAGAAGGGAATCATCATAGGACTGAACTCCATTCACTTAATACAGGTAACAATGGTGATTGTCAGAAAATATATGGCCACTAGATGTGGGTCCAATTTCTAACTTTAATGCACAAAATGACATTATGGAACATATGCTATATGGATAGATACCTTAGTCAGCTTCGACACAGAGTTATGTGGGCTACAGAATTTCCTTGGTTCCTCCTCAACTAGATAATAGATCAGCATTAGTGTATTTCCTAGGGGAGGTCTTACCAGCTCCAAAGAACATATGAGTGTAACTGGGGAAGAGTAGGTTTTAGGAGGAGAAGAGGAATAGTATTAGAATAAAAAAGTAGATAAAAAGAAAAATAACAATCACAGGTGATTAATATCTCAATATCAGTGGACATCATATATTTATAAAAATTAACAGAGTAATAGATTGTATATCATTGAAAAAATAAATCTGCTGCAAACATGAAACACAGCTCAAATTTAAAGACAATAACTATCTCATAGTAAAAGATTGGAAATAATTAACCAGTCAAATGGACATAAGAAACATCATGGTTCCCCATTTGTAAGAATGGCCTGCGGGAACTCCCACTTTTTCAGGTCAGGTGTTTCTGTGGGACTCTCCAGCCTGGTATTGATCCATTTGTTCTTCATTCTTCTCTTATTGAAACTAGGTTACAGGAGTTAGGGTCATTGTTTAGCTTTTCTTCTATACTTCTGCTTTTATCAGCTACTGGATGAAATCTCTAGGATGGCATAAAAAGTAGTCATTATTCACATTCCATGGGATGTGCATTTAAGGTAGCCTCTGCATTTTTGCTTAGATTGTTAGATGGGATTATCCTCGTGTATCCAAGAAATTTGCCTAGTGCCATGGTTCTCTTTAAACCTATTATTTATGTCCCTATTGAGGTATCTTTTTTATAGCTGTCATCTATTGTTCCCTGATCAATCTTCTTGATCCATCTTGTTTGCCAATTGCCTTCTCTACTACCCTCCTCTTTCTCCTACCTACCTCCTCCTTCACCATGCTCTATAATTATGCAGGAGATCTTGTACATTTCCCATACTCTGAGGAACGAGGTATGTCTCTCTTAGGGTCCTACTCGTTCCTAGCTTCTCTGGCTGTGTGGATTGTGAGCTAGATATCATTTGATCTATATCTAATATCCATATATTATTGAGTGAATAACATGTTTGATTTTCTTGTATTAGTTAACTCACTCAGAATGGTTTCTTGTCATTTCTTCTAATTGTTGTATTGTTTCTTTTTCTACTGAGTAGTACTCAATTGATTAATTGCATCAAATTTTCTTTGTTGATTCTTCAATTGAGGGATATCGTGTTTGTTTCCAGGATTTTAGTATTATATATACTGCTGTTATGAATGTAGCTGGGTAGATGTCCGTGTTGTATGAATTTAAATCATTTGGATATGTTCCAAAAAATGGAATTTCTAGATGGTGAAATACGCTGATCCCATAATGTCAAAATATCCCATACTAACTACAGGAAGGATTGTAAAAGTTTTCCCTCCCAAAAGCAAGAGAAAAACTTTCCCATTTCTCCATATCCTCTCCCACATAAACTCTCCATGGTGGGTTTTCTTTATCCAATTTGGCAGGTGTAAGATGTTATGATTTACATTTCCTTGTTGTCTAATGATGTTGGTGAATTTCCTATGTGTCTTTTAGCCATTTGAGATTACTATATTGACCAATCTAATCCCGAATGATCAAAGACTTCAATGTAAATCCAACCAGAATGAAACACTTTGCAGAGTAACTGTGAGGTAGCATTGAATGAATCAGTTTGAAGGGCATACTACTTCCTGAACACAACAGTAGCACAGAAACTCAGATCAGCCATTCAGTAATGTGGCATACTGAAACTGAGAATATTCTGTAACAAAAAACACATAGTCAACAAGAAAAGACAGCATTCCCACACAATGGGAAAAGATTTTTCTGGCCAAGGGCTAACTTCTAAAATACACACATAACAGAAGAAACTAGTCATCAAAGACCAAATAATCCAATTAAAAAGTGAGTAACAGAACTAAATGGACAACAGTAGGGTTTTACTTCTTATGGAAGCAAAAACTTCTAATAAAAGACTTGGAGCACATCCCTCACAGACTGTATTTAGTGAGGTTACATAGGCTCATGATGGTTAACAGTTCCAGGTACTTGAAAATGGGCATTTTTTTTCTATAGGCTAATTTGGAGATTTAAGTCCAGTGTAACTGGAAGGTAGCATTGAAGAAATTTATACAGGAGTCCATTTCCTAAATATAACTGTACCAAAGACACTCAGTAATGGGGCCTCTTGAAATTGAGAAGTTTCAGTAAAGGAAAAGACATAGTCAACAAGACAATATAGCAGCAAACAGAATAAAGAAATGATATTTACAAATCCCACCTCTAGCCAAGCTTTGATTTCTAAAATATACAAATGACTGAAGAATCCAGTCACCAAAACAACAAATAATCTAACTTAAAAACTGGGTACAGAGCTAAAGAGAGAATTCACAATAGGGTTTTACTTCTTATGGAAGAGAAAATCTACTAATGAAAGATTTGGAGGAGGTACTTCATAGACTATAGTTATTGAGATTAGGTACCCTCATGTTGGTTAACAGATTTAGTTTCTTCGAAATGCCCAAACCTTGTGTCATAGGCTCAATTGGCGAATCAATTCCATTTTTGGTGTCCTTAAATGTTGTACAATGCCATTACCTTAGGATATTAAAGTCCCCAAGGGCAAAACTCCATCTGAGTTGCTGCATTTTTTTTTGGCCCATGGCATGGGCAGAGAGATTTCTGTCAAATTTGCCATGAAACACTTTGCATCTGTCTGTCACAATCTATTACATCCTCTAATTCTAACCAACCCTACCCAGTCATGACTTCAAAATATATCTTTCTGTACTCGGGCAGAAGTCAAAAGTCTCTCTCTGTATATAAGTATTTTTACTTCTGCTTCACCACGTAATAAACTATAGCTACAGTCCAGTACACATGTGAGTAAATGCATAATTATGCTATTCAAGCTGATTGATAACCACTTAGATGAATTCCATATGCTGCATTTCCCAAAATGGATGCAACCCTATGTTTATTGTACTTTTATTGATGGCTTAATTCTTCCTGGTGTTTCACTCATACATTTTCGTACATTAGCTGTGATACTTTATAGATTTTTCCCTCCATTTTTTATTTAAATTAAATAAAAGATTGTTTTACCTGTCAATCCCAGTTGCCACCTCCTCCACTGTTTGCCTGCACCTCAATAATACTCTACATATCCCATAACATTTCTGATCCCTTGGGAGAGTGAATTCTTCTATGGCGGCAGTTATAATTCTGTCATATCCTGTAGGATGAGGCCTACATATTCCCCCTTAGCCTAGGCTTTGGAAGTATACCCCTGTGTGGTATGGGCTCCCAAAATCCATTCCTATGCTATGGATATGTACTCATGTAGTACAAGAGTTCCGCGAGATTTCAGAGGCCTATTCAATGAAACCCACATTCATAGGGTCGTGATCAGTTCCATGCTTGTTACCCAGTGATCAGTGTGGGGGCTAAGTGCTCACCTTGTTCAGGTCAGCTGTTTCTTTGAGATTCCACAGTCTGGTCTAGATCACTGTGCTCATCACACTTCCTTCTCTGTAACTGTATTCCATTTCACTTCAGTGTTTAACCATGGGTGTCTGCTTCTACTTCCATCAGCTGCTAGATGAAGGTGATATGGCGACATATAAGTTAATCATCTATCTCATTATCAGTTGATGGCATTGCAGGTAGCCTATCCACTGTTTTCTTGGATGGTTAGTTGGAGCCATACTTGTAGAGTTCCATACATATTCGTTGAGGCTGATTTCTGCTCAAACCTATAATGGCTCCCTATATGACGTGTCTATTGTTTTGGTTTCCTCTGACACGTCGAGGCCCAGTGTCAGATCTGTATCCATCTGTCGTCACAGGATATGAATTCATGCTGGGTCCCGATATGCTGAGGACCAGTTGAAGTTCTGTGTCCATCCACTGCCCCAGGTAGGCCAAGGGTTGTTTCCAGTTACATTTGTTCAGTGTTTAGTTTCTATGTCGGAGTTTCCCTTTCCAAGTAAACAAACACCAACACTGTTTCTGTGAAGGCCATGGAGGGTCTGTCTCTGGGACCTTTCTCCATGCCCATGCTTGGGTGAGTGGGAAACTGCAGAGATAATTTTCTCAGACAGACCAAATGATGAGATACCCCAAAATGCAGGTAATTGTAAATATGAAACAGGAATATTAGCCAGATAGTAAAGAGAAGTAATTGTTAGTCAGATGATTATATATTTATTTGCTTGGGTATAGTTTAATGGCCAGGAGAGCTAAAACAAATGAAAGAAAGAACAGGATATTTTAGAGTCTGTAAGTTTTAAAATGATCCTTCCCGCTTGCAAAGCCACTGCCATGATCTAGCATTTCTAGTTGCGCAGGGGCTTTGTAAGATATAAATGCAGCCTTGCATACACTCAGACCCTCAGGAGATATCTAGGAATGTAATGGAGAATAGAAAACTCCACATCTACTTAGGGGCAGCTGAATGTTAAAGAATATGCAGGACCAATGATTGGGATCAGCATGGAGACAGAGTTAATAAGTATCAAGATGGAGGGAGCCTTCACCTCCTTCCTTCATTTTACACTGGAAATACAGAAAGGCAAATACTCAATGGTAAAATTTAACAAGAGCTTACAGGAGATAAGAAATTTACAGGTTTCCTTGGATCACAAAGAGTGGCTCAGGGGAACATAGCAGGATATATGTGCCAATATCATTCAAACAGCTCTAGGAAGTTATAATGACTTATGTCCGGTATGGACCAACAGAGGCTGATAGGGAATATTGCTGTAGAAGCCTCACCCATAGGAAATTGAAAGTGGGTAATGAAGGCCTACTGGTTAGCAGGTGGATATTTGTTATACAGAGCAGGCAGGCACCTAGGGAGTTAGTTCAGATTTGATTTCTAGGCCGGTATGGACATTATACAAAAAAGTTAAAGACACAGGTGTTAGATCTTTGTGAAACAGCTAGCTTATGAGAAGGCTGGTACTGCATTCCCGACCTCATTAAGGCCTCACAGGAAGAGGACTGATGTGGCAAGTTCATTAAGAATTTTTTTAGATGTGGCCCTAGCTTACACTCAGGGATTATCGATGGTGGCTGCCTTACAGTCAATTCAGTTAAAAATAAGTTATTCCTACAAAGAAAGCAAGGCAAAGAGTCTTCTAGAGGTCCTTTTGACGTGTTCAGGAAGAGCACCAAGTCAGACAGAGTCCCAACAAGAGAGAAAATAATGGGATCAGGCTTGTGCCCAAAATACAGCCGCAGATTTTTCAGCAGCCCACAGGGCTTAGTCGAGCTAAGGCCAAGGTCAGCCATGGCAGCAGCTGTGGTCTCCTGACCCTTAGCCAGCGGCTTGGTGCCAACTCGTGCAGGCATCTGCAGCAGGCTAGACAAAATGGATGACAGGGCGGCGGACAGCCTACCTCCTCTGGGTAACTTACAGCCTTGGGAGATGCCGTCATGACTGATGACTAGTCAATGTATATAAATGCTATTGATACAGCCGAACAAAAACTGTTTTTGAGACTTGTAGAGAAGAAAGGGAAACATATTTAAGCTTAGAATTGTTCAAATTTTGGATGCTTATATTTCAATGATTGACTATAGCTACTATGTTAGAAATTTCAATTAGAGATTTTCTTTTTGACAAATTGATCATGACCTAGGCAAAAGGAGAAATGTGAGACATATGCAAGTTATGACTGAATGGTGTGGCCACACCTGGATGCATGCTGTGATTATGAATTCATAAATGCGGATGAATGGTAATGCCTAAATTGCCTTGGATATGATTAGAGATATTTACATTGCCTAGGATATTGTTTAAAAATAGCAAAATCACTTTAATATGGTCAAAAAGAGAATCCAGTAAGTCAGTCAATGTCTTAACAGGAAAATTATGATTTCAGCCCTTGGAGATAGTCAATTAAAAAGTTAGCAAAAGTCTACAACGTTAACTTAGAGACATGAGGAATCTGTGGATGATTCTGTAAAATTTGGCAGATGAGAGGATACAGGACTAACTCAATTTTTATGATTAAAAAAGGAAATTTAGAAAATAAAACTTGATACATGATTTTAAAAATGGTTTGTGAAAAGCTTCTGGAGAGAGCCATCCGGTTAGATTCACAGCCTGAATGTGTCTTTGCAGATGCAAATTAAGCCAGGTCAGGAAAGATCAAATGAGGTCTTTACAGCTTGTCAGCTTTGAAGGTTATATTAGAAAAGTCTACTCAGAAAATTTAAATAAATCTGAGACATTGTTAAGGTCATATATTGTATTCTAAAGAAATTAAGGCTTAATAGATAGCAATTATAAAAGATAGTTTAAAATCTTCAAATGGGTTTTTTAGAAATTGTTATAAAATATTCACTGGTTAAGTAACTTTGTGGGACATCTAATGATGTTTAAATCCTTTAAGTAAGATTCTATAAGGAGATAATTATCCAGATGTACCCAGACTGTTAACTAGGAAGGTAGACATGTTCTATAATTAGAGGAGGCGATTCAGCATCATCGGATATGCAAAACCATGGGAAGCATATGTGCTCCCCACAAAGCAAATCCAACTTCTGTTTTATGGCAGAAGTAACCATTACTATGATTGTGCCTACCCATCTCACCAGCCTAAATATTTTAAACCCTTATTTTAAAGCATTAGCCTACATTGTACAGAAATGTCATATAGATTCTAAGAAGTATTTTAGGAGAGAAACAAGTATGAAACATGTCTGCTATGCTTAGCAACAGTTTATTTGATTGTTTCAGAACAATGGTTCATGGGCGATTGACTTTCCTCTGTTTTCAGGAAGAATCAATATTCAGTTTCTAGCTCATGGACTGTTAAAATTTATAGTAATGCATCCGATTGTATTTCCAAAATTGTAGAAAATAGTCCTATAAAAAATGCTATGTTAGTTTTTACCAATGTTTCTATTGGGAGAGTCACTTACACAGGTTATTAATAGAAAGGAATAGATAGAGCAGAGTGCTGTGAATTCAGCTTAAATAATCAAACTGCAAGCTGTTGCAGTGGTCTTTCAGATCCTGGTAAATAATTCATTTAATTTATATACTGACAGTCACTATGTCTTTAAGGCTCTTGAGATAATAGAGACAATTCCATACATAGGATCCAATATTAGATTGAAATATTATTTGAGCAAATTCAAAATGTTATTCACCTAAGAGAATTACCATGTTTATGGGTCTGGATATACTAACAAAGCTTTCCAGCAATTTTATGCTTAATGGAAAATTTGATCAAAAAAATGTATTCTTGCTATATCCCCAAGGAGATAAAATAAGAGAACGGGCCCATACTGCCCCAAAAGCACAGTTTCTAAGGTAAAAAATGGGGAGCTGTGCCCCTATTCTCCACATGATGTGTTAAATCATGCACTCCTTATCTTAAATTTTTTAAATATGTATGCCAATGAGCAATCTGATGCAGAAAGATTCTGGCATGAAGGAACTTGAGCACATTTTGATCAGGTCAAATGGAGAGATGAATAGAGGAGACCAGACCCCATAATTATTTGCGGGTTGAGGGCATGTCTGTGTTTTCTCGCAGGAGGAGAACGAGATATACTGGCAGCTGGAGCCGTTGATGAGATGCATGGAGCAGACAGGAATTGGACCTGGGTCCACAGGAGACCATCTGAAACAGCTAGAGTGAAACACTGGATCTGTATTTCCTAAACCTTGAGGACTTTCGACTAACAGCCAAGGAAGAAGGGAGACACACCCAGTTCCAGTTTCAAGACACTTTCCAGAGTTCCAGCTTCCCTACAGATGGACTATATTCACCTCTCTGAATCAGAGAGTGCTCATCCAGGAGGAGACTAAGAACTTGGTAAAAACAGCTTGCTTTCTTGCCACAAACAGACACACAAAACTCTTTTGCCAGTTTTCCCATTGGGAGAAATGACCCATTTAGGACAGTCGGATACTGGCATAAACCATAGTGACAGAACCTCCTTAACAATGCTTAAAAAAGACATGGACAAAAGATTTTTTAGTTAACTTCCAAAGACTGTTATTACAAACCTGATGTTAGAACTTCAGTCTTTGAGAAAGAAATAGGAAGGCTCAAAGGGCATTGAGTCCCAGGCAGGGAATAAAGAAAATGGGTTTAGAATTGTGAAATTTTTCACACTCCACAGATGGTGAGAATATCTTATTGTCTTTTGTTTGCTTTGTAACTCACTCTAATATATGTTCATGATGGATTTCTTAATGTCTGTGATCTTGCAATGTGTTATGCAAATGTTATTAGGTACTAGAAGTCAGAGTTCATTCTTACAGGTATGTAACATGCTGTTTACAAGCCTTAGGATAGAAGTATGATTTAAGGAGCAAACTTTAATAAGGTCCATATCAGAGGCACTAGATGTATTACCACAGAGATTTTAAAAGGCCAGTTTAGCCTTTATATGTCTCCATTCCACAGGAGAACTTTTGCAGGCATGAGAGCTGATGCGCTCTACTCCTGGAGGTTTCTTGCTGATTCAGAACGCTTGGAGCTGGACCATGGCCCATCCCCACTAACCTTATTTGTTTCACAGAGTCTGGTTCCAGCCAAAGACAGGTATGGTTTTCCTTGCCTTCAGGGAATCCTAAGACAGAACACGCATGACAGAATGCCTGATTCCATGACGGGCACCCCTGGTAGGTTGAAGGGAGCCTTCTAAAACAGGCACAGTCATGTGTCCAGATGCAGAAGCACATGATTCTTTTTATTAATTTAAGAGAGAAGAAATGAGGGGGGACCAAAATCTTTCTGCTATGGAATATTTTGAGATCCGGCCTTTGGTTTCTCAAAACGGGAACACGGGAAAGATCAGGCCCACTACAGTGTTGTTAATGCCAGCAAGGCTACTACTGTTTACCATAGCCTCAGGGTAATATGCCTCTTATTTGCATCTGTATGTGCCTAAGCATCTGAATAAGCCCTCACCTGGGCAGTGGTGCTAGACATATGTGAGTAACTTTCGAGGATGGAAGGTTAGGAATTAGGGGCAAGTAGCCAGAGCAGAGAGGGAAAAAAGTGAGTAATGATTCCCTCATGGTATTGTCAGGATGGTTAAGAAACACCAGAAAGATGGCTAATAAAGAAATGACTCTAGTTCTACAACATGGAACTGAGAGCTCTCTGAAGATGACAAGATGCCGGTGTTTGATCTTTATCGCCATTGGGTTGCTGGGAGCTTCCAGGTCCACACACCCCCACTCAGGCCGAATCTCATGGCAGTCGTGTGTTAAAGCTGAAAGAAGCCTGTTCACGACAGTAGTGGGTCTGTCTTTAAAGGGGTCCTATAATCCTGCCTGCACACTTAATACCAATAGAGCCCCTGACTGAAAAGAGTAGTGGTTGAGTGAGTGCACCCTTCCAGGTGACATGGACAATTAGACTGATGCCAGAAGCTTTCACTCCCAACTTCACTAATTATGGAAATTTAGGGCTTTTGATTTGCAATGTAGGGAATTTGGATGTCAAATTCTCAATACTGCTTCTTTTTGATGAAGTGGCATTAACCATATTGGAGGAGTTTGATTGACCCACGCTACCATCTCGCCAGCAAAAAACGATGCAGCACACTCCTCAGGATCCTTCTGCAGTAAAGCTTTAATGCATCTTGAGAGAGAGAGCATAAGCTTACAGAGCGGAGACTCTGAACACCCAAAAACACATCCTTTATATAGGCTGGCAACCGCTGCCTCGGACGGTCACCCCCTGACTGGCTGAAGCTCATAGGCCCATATGACGTCACCGGAGGGGCAGAGACCAAGGGCTGGAAAGTTACAAAGTTACCTAGTGCGCATGCACACTAGCTTGTAACGGCTCCTTACAGTTGATAATAGTGGGGTAATACCACATCCTGTATTACCTGGTTGCTCCACGGATTTCCAGATTATGTGACACTGTCTGGGACATCCAAAGCCTCATCAGCTGTCAGAAGTGTAGGATATGTAGTTAAGTTTAGAAAAAAGCATTTCTGAAGTTCTGGTGTCAGAGGGGAGTATGGTCAGATGAGGGAATGTTTTCCCAGGGAAAGTTCTCAGAGGAGGAGGAAAGAAATCTGGAAACCCTGAGGGACTGAACACTATTTATCAGGAGTGAGTCTTTGGAACTTTTTGCATGGGTTCCATTCAGCTTCAAGGAACTTACAGAAATTCTATGCGTTTGCCAAAAATATAAATTGGACACACATCAGCTGCCTCATTGATAGAAGCAACTTGGATGAAAGCATTCACATTTTAGATAGAGAAGGGTATCTCTAGGACAATAAAACAAGCACTTTAGTTTTCCTATTTTAGAGTGGTTTAGCAATCTCTTCTTTAATCTGACAGAGAGAGAGACATTCACACAGCGAGAAAGACAAGCATACAGACAGACAAATGGTTCATTTTTGGTGGAGAAAATTGCTAAGCGAGTCCAGGGCTGCTGGTATTCACCTAAGTTGAAGAGGCATAGCAAAAGGCCAGAGAGAGAGAGAGAGAGAGAGAGAGAGAGAGAGAGAGAGAGACTCATTGTAG
The DNA here is from genome assembly GCF_003668045.3 of Cricetulus griseus. Taxonomy (NCBI): domain Eukaryota; kingdom Metazoa; phylum Chordata; class Mammalia; order Rodentia; family Cricetidae; genus Cricetulus; species Cricetulus griseus. Next base: position 6,019,700 of record NW_023276919.1, on the reverse strand, counting down.
CAGACAGGTGCAGTGCAAAGTAGGTAGAGATGTAAAGGCCCACCAGCATGAAGAGACTTATACAGAGAGACAGAGACAGTGATAGACAGAGATACACAGAGACAGAGACAATGAGTGATAGAGAGGTAGGGACTGAAATGTCTGACAAGCAGACAGATAGACACACAGACATACCAAGGCTTAGTGTAGGCTGAGATACTTGTCAGACAGATAGACACACAGACATACCAAGGCTTAGTGTAGGCTGAGATAAGTGATTACCAGGGCCAGTGCTGACTCTCAACATACTCATGGATAATGTTGTTTCTGACTAATGAAATCTGTCCTGCTGCTGACAACATTTCCTACAACCAAGTACCTGCAGTCCAGTGTTCCTTCAATCTAAACTAAGAAAAGGATTTAAACCTTCCGGGAAGAAGCTAACTATGGAAAACTCACCGTATTTACAGTAATATGGTATCTTTCATTTTCTTAGTACATTGATATACTTCTTAGGGTGTTTGACATTACTGCATAAAAAGGCATTGAATGGTTTTTCCACGGTAACAGTAACCACTATATTTCCTTAAACTTAAGATGTAATAACAATGGAGGTGGATGAAGGAGGCTTGGTACCAAACATCTGAAAATTTGAAGTCAGTCTTAACTCTTCGACAAATGTGGAACAAAAAATGCTCGAAGAGTTGAGACAACACAGGGGCCCGAAGAGTGGAGGGAAGAAACTCCCAAAGGCATAAATCTGAAACACATAGGTGATTCAGCAAATGTGGTGGTGGGCCTCATCCTTGAGATAAACACGGATCTGATGGGGTGTTTCACCATTTGGTCAATCCCAAAAAATATCTCTGAGATGTCCCACTCAACCGAGCCTGGGTATGAAGAGAGTTCACAGAGAGAGAGCCTCCTTGGCTTTCACATCACCAGAGTTGTTCAATTGTTTAAGGCAAATGGCAAAGCTTCCTATGGAGTTGGAGTCCTGAGCAATGGAACACAAACCTTAAAATGTCGATGAAAAGACTTGTACTGAAAGCATTCTCATTATGGAATGGGAAGCATATATTTTGACAAATAAAAAAGCACCTTAATTTTGCCATTGTAGATAGGTTTATCATGATCTTCAGTACTAGAATAGAGAGACATAAAGACACAGAGAGAGATAGAGAGAAAGAGAGACAGGGAACAATATAAAGGGACAGATAAAAGCTCAATTTATGTGGAGGCCAGTACAGTACATGTGTACCTCTCCGTATTCACTCAGGGTGATGAAGCAAAAACACAGGACCACACAGAGAGTGAGACAGACAGACAGAGAGAGAGAGAGAGAGAGAGAGAGAGAGAGAGAGAGAGAGAGAGAGAGAGAGAGAGAGAGAGAGAGAGAGAGAGACTTTGGCTTAGTGTAGCCTGCAAACACATTGCAAAGCACGTAGAATTATAGAATCCCACCCAGGGTGTAGAGGCATATACATAGAGACACAGACAGTGAGAGACAGAGATACATAGAGTCAGAGACTGAGACAGAGACAGTGAGAGATAGAGAATGTTAGAGAATGAAATGAGAGAGAGACACATAGAATGGCTAAAGCTTAGTGTAGCCTAGGATAAGTGCATATCACATCTAGAGGCAGGGTTCCAACATACTCATGGAGGATGCTGTCTCTGCCTAATGAACACTGTCCTGCTGCCTATATCATCTCATGCACCCAAGTATCTGCAGTCAAAAGATTTTTCAATTTAATCTAAGAAATGAAATGTAAACCACCATGTGAGAAATTAACCATGGAAAACTCACGTTTTTTACAGTAGTGTGATTCCTACATTTTCTTATTCTATTGATTGTCCTCTTAGGTTATTTCACATTCCTCCACAAAAAAGGCATTAAACCGTTTTTTCACTGTATCAGTAACAACTATTTTCCCTCTAACATAAGATGTAATTCCAATAGAGGTGACTGAATGTGGCTAGGTACCCAAAATGTCAGAATACAGAATCAGACTTAACTCATCGAAAATTGTGAAACAAAAAATGACCGAAGAGTTGAGATGACAAAGGGTTCCAGACAGTGGTGGGGTGAAACTCCCAAAGGTGTAATTCTGAAACCCCCAGGTGATTCAGCGAATGTGTTGGTGGGCCTCATCCTTGGGAAACACAATGACCTGATGTGATGTTTAAACATTTGATCAGTCCCAGAAAAAGATCACTGCGATGTCCCAATCAATTGTGCCTGGGAATAGGGAAAGTTCACAGAGAAATAGCGTCCATGGCTTTGACAGCTGCCGAGTTGGATGTTTGTTTTCTTGGAAGGGAAACTTCGCTATGGAGACTGAACGCTGAGCAAAGGAACATGAATCGTAGAATGTCCATGAACGTTAGATTTTCTGACATTGTTGTAGACAGTGAGTGGGGGAGATAGAAGAAGAGATGAAGAGATTCAGAGGAAGATACCAGATGGCAGATAGCAGATAGCAGAGAGGAATTGGAAGATGAAAGAGAATAAGACATCAGGATTGGGTAGGGATCTGTGTTTTAAAGGGGTCCTATAACCCTACTTACAGACTTAATACACATGGTACCCTGGACTGAACTGTATAGTGGCTGAGTTAGTGCACCCTTCCAGGTGACTTGGGCAGTTAGCCCGATGACAGGATCTTTCATTCCCAACTTCACTGACTATGGAATTTTGGGGTCTTAGATTTGCAACTTAGGAAATAAGAATAACAATTTCTCAAGACTGCTTCTTTTTGATGAAGTGGCATTGACCATCATAGGGAGGGATGAGAATAGTGGGGTACTTCCACATCCTGGATTACCTTGTTGCTCCTCAGATTTCCAGATTGTGTGAAATTGTCTGGGGCATCCTAATCCTCGGCAGCACTCACCAGAGTGGGAGAAGTTAATTTTAGAAAAAAAACTATTTTTGCCGGGACCCAGCAGGCCCAAACCCTGCCAACACGCTGGTAACAGTGACAACAGCAACAAGTAAGAGGGCTGACATCAGAGTACTAGATCTGTTTTCATCAACAAGAAGGAAACTTTGGTCCCACACCCATCAGTAGATCAAGAAACACTTGCTACACCCACCAGAAGAAAGGATGAGGAGAGGACAAAGTGAAAGCACATCCAACAACGGAAAACCCAATATGACACCTCCAGAACCTAGGATCCATACACCAGTAAGATCTCAACATCACGCAGCAGATGAACAAGAAGAGGATGATCTTGAAAACATCTTTAGGAAATAATAGAGGACCACAAAGAGGACAGAAGAAAATTCCTTAAAGAATTTGAAGACAAAATAAACCAAAAATTATAAGATATCAAAAATCTCTCAAGGAAACTGTTCAAGAACTAAAAACTGAAATAGAGACAATAAAGGAAGCACAATCTGAGGGAATGCTGGAAACAGAAAAGCTGGGTAAAGAATCAGGAACTACACATGTAAGCATAGCCAACAGAATACAAGAGATGGAAGGGAGAATTTCAGAAGTTGAAGGCACACTATTGGAAATATCTTCATCAACAAAAGAAAATCTTAAGTCCAGCAAATCCCTAACACAAAATATCGAGGAAATATGTGAAACTGTGAAAAGACCAAACCTAAGAATAATAGGTATAGAAGAAGGTGAAGAAATCCAACTCAAATGTGCAGACAACATATTCAACAAAATCATATAGGAAAATTTTCCCAACCTAAAGAAAGACATGCCAATGAAAATACAAGAAGCCTGCAGAACACCAAATAGACTAAACCAAATAAAGGTCTCCTTGCCACATAATAATCAAAACACCAAGCATACACAACAAAGAGAAAATATTAAGAGCAGCAAAGGAAAAAATGTCAAGTAACCTATAAAGGCAAACCTATCACAATCACCCCTGAATTTTCATTGGAAACTCTGAAATCCTGGATAGATATTGTACCTACACTAAGAGACTATGTATACCAGCTCAGACTACTATACCCAGCAAAGCACTCAATCATAATACATGGAGAAAACAAGATATTCCATGATAAAACCAGATTCAAACAATACATATCCACCAATGCAGCACTACAGAAAGTACTTGAGATTAAACTGCAACACAGGGAAGTTAATTACAACCAGAAAAACATAGGCAATAGATAATCCCAACTTACCAACAGTCAAAAGAAAAAAGGGATAGAATCCCACACATGATCTTGCCACAATCACCAAATCAAAAACAAAAAAGAATGAACAATAATCTATGGTCATTAATATCCATAATCATTAATGATATTAACTCCCTTATAAAAAGACACACATTAGCAGAATGGAAAAGAAGACAGAATCCTTCTGCTTCGGCTGCTTAAAAGAAACTCACTTCAACCTCAAAGACAGATGGTACTTAAGAAGTAAATGTTTGGGAAAGATCTTCCAATCAAATGGACCCAAGAATCAAGCGGGGGTAGCTATCCTAATATCCAATATATTGGAATTTAAAGTAAAATCAGTAAAAAGAGATGAAGAAGGTCATTTCTTACTCATCATAGGAGAAATCCATCAGGATGAAGTTCAATTCTGGACGTATATACCACAAACACAAAAGCATCCACATTTGCAAAAGGGACTTTACTAAAACTCAAATAACACATAAAACTGCATACATTTATAGTGGGATATTTCAACACCCCTCTCTCACCAGTGGACAGGAACACCAGACAGAAACTTAAGAAACTAAACAACTAATAGAAGTTATGGCGCAATTTGACTTAACAGATATCTATACAACATTCCATCCAAATACAAAACAATTTAACTTCTCATAACCACATGGAACCTTCTCTAAAATTGACCACATACTTGGCAACGTTGAAAACCTCAACAAGTGCAAAAAAATTGTAATAACCCCCTGTGTCTTATGAGACCACCAATCTTTAAAATTAGAATTCAACAACAACAAGAACTACAGAAAACCTACAAACTTTTGGAAATTAAGTAACACCTAATTGAAAATTCATGGGTCCAGGAAGAAATAAAGAAAGAAATTAAAGATTTCCTAGAATTCAATGGAATTGCAGAGACAACATATCCATAGCTATGAGATACTCTGAAAGCAGTGCTAAGAGGAAAGTTCATAGAGCTAAATGCCCACATGACGAAACAGGGAAATAATCACACTAGAGAATTAACAGTACAACTGAAAGCTTTAGAAAAACAAAGAAGCCAATAATCCCCGGAGGAGTAGACGCCAGGAAATAATCAAATTGAAGGCTGAAATCGATTAAATGGAACCTAGGACAATAATAATTGAATCAATATAACAAAAAGTTGGCTCTTCTAGAAAATCAAGATAGACAAAACTTTATCCAAAGTTTCCAAACAACAAAGAGTGAACAGGCAAATTAATAAAATCAGGAATGAAAAGGGGTTCATAACAACAGACACAGAGAAAATCCAGAGAATCATCAGATCATGTTATGAAAACCTCTATTCTTGAAATTTTGAAAATCTGAAAGAAATGGATAATTTTCTGGACAGATTTCATTTCCAAAATTAAATCAAATGTAGATAAGCAATTTAAATAGACCTATAAACTCTAATGTAATTGAGCAGTCATTAGAAGTCTCCTAACCAAAAAAAGCCCAGGGAAAGAAGGGTTCAGTGCAGAATTCTACCAGAAATTTAAAGTACAGTTAATACCAATTCTCCTCAAAGTATTCCACACAATAGAAGCAGAAAGGTCATTACCAAACTCTTTTTCTAAGGCAACTGTAACCTTGACACCCAAGCCACACATAGATACAACTAAGAAAGAGAACTAGAGACCAATATCCCTCATGAACATTGATGCAAAAATTTTCAATAAGATATTGGCAAATCGAATCAAGGAACACATCAGAGAAATCATCCATGCAGATCAAGTAGGCTTCATCCCAGGGATGCAAGGAGGTTCAACATACTAAAATCTATCAATATAATCCACAATATAAACAGATTGAGTAGAAAATATCACACCGTCATTCTCAATAGATGCCCAAAAATCATTTGACAAAATCCAACATCCCTTCCTGATAAAGGACCTGGAGAAATCAGGGATAACAGGAACATACCTCAATATAATAAAGGCAATATATAGCAAGCCAATTGCCAACATCAAATTAAATGGAGAGAAACTCAATGCAATTCCTCTAAAATCGGGTACAAGACAAGTCTGTCCACTCTCTCCGTACCTCTTCAATATTGTCTTTGAAGTTCTTGCTAGAGCAATAAGAGAACAAAAGGAGATCAAGGGAATACATTTTAGAAAGGAAGAAGTAAAACTCTCACTACTTGCAGATGATATGATAGTCTACATAAGTGACCCGAAAAACTCAACCAGGGAACCCTACAGCTGATAAACACCTTCAGCAAAGTGGCAGGATACAAGATTAACTCAAAAAACTCTGTAGGCCTAATATATACAGATGACAAATTGATGGAGAAAGAAATCAGAGAATCATCACCCTTTTAAAATTGCCACAAACAACATAAAATACCTTGGAGTAACAATAAACAAAAAAGTGAAAAACCTGTACCATAAGAATTTTGAGTCCCTAAAGAAGGCAATTAAAGAAGATACCCGAAAAATGGAAAGATCTCTGATGCTCTTGGATAGGCAGCATCAACATAGTAAAAATGGCAATCTTGCCAAAATAATGTAAAGATTCAGTGTAATCCCCGTGAAAATCCCAACACATATCTTCACTTACATTGAAAGAGCAATTCTCTATTTTTTTCTTTATTCTTTTTTTTAGAAGGGGGTTAGACACAAGGTTTCTTTGTGTAGCTTTGGAGCCTATCCTACCACTCGCACTGTAGACCAGGCTAGCCAGGAACTACAAAGATCCGCCTGCCTCTGATTTCTGAGTGGTGGGAATAAAGGCGTGCGCCAACAATGCCCAGCTGAAAGAAAAATTCTCAGCTTTGTATGGAGAACCCAAAGATCCAGGATAGAGAAGAACAACCCTGTACTATAGAGGAACTTCTGGAGGCATCACCATCCCTAACTTTGAGCTCTATTTCAGAGCTATAGTCATGAAAACAGTTTGGTATTGGCACTGTTATAGACAGGTAGACCAATGGAATAAAGTTGAAAACCCTGAAATAAATCCACACACCTACGAACACCTGATTTTTTTTTCCAAACACCTGATTTTTGACAAAAAATCCAAATATGTACACTGGAAGAAAGAGAACAACTTCAACAAACGGTGCTGACATATTCTCGAAAACACCAAACAATTCAATTAAACAATGGATACAGAACTATATAGAAAATTCTCAATAGAGGAATCTAAAATGGCTGAAAGACATTAGAAGGTCTTCAACATCCTTAGCCATCAGGGAAATGCAAACCAAAGCAACTCTGAGATACCATCTTACTCCTGTCAGAATGGCTAAAATAAAAAATAACAATGACAGTTTATGCTGGAGAGGATGTGGAGAAAGAGGAATACTCCTCCACTGCTGGTGGTAGTGCCAACTTGTATAGCCACTTTGGAAATCAGTATGGCGACTCCTTCAGAAAATGGGAATCAATCTACCACAAGATCCAGCAATTCCATTCTTATGCATATACACTATATGAAACACATTCATATAACAAGTACATATGTTCATCTATATTTATAGCAGCATTATTTGTAATAGCCAGAAACTGGAAGCAATCTAGATACCCCTCAACTGAATAATGGATGCAGAAAATGTGGTACATTTACACAATGGAGTACTACTCAGCAGAAAAAAACAATGGGATCTTGAAATTTGCAGGAAAATGGATGGAATTCGAAGAAACCATTCTGAGCGAGGTAACGAATCACAATATGACAAACATGATATGTACTCACTCATATGTGGACCTGCTTTATGATACAT
>NW_023276919.1:6003213-6004967 GCF_003668045.3 Cricetulus griseus | reverse complement strand
AACACATTGCAAAACAGGTAGAATTATAGACTCCCACCCAGGGTGTAGACACATATACAAAGAGACACATACAGTGACAGACACAGATACACAGAGACAAAGACAGATTCAGTTAGTGATAGGGAGAGGTAGAGAATGAAATGAGAGACAGACAGACACAGAGACATTCCAAGGCTTAGTGTAGGCTAGGATAAGTGCATATCACATCCAGAGGCAGGCTTCCAACATACTCATGGAGGATGCTGTCTCTTCATATTGAAGTCTGTCCTCCTCCTGACATCATCCCATCACCCAATTATCTGAGTCCAATGATTTTTTCTATCTAATCTAAGAAATATAATTAAACCTTGCTGGAAGAAATTAATCATGGCAAACTCACCTTTTTTAAAGTAATGTGATTCCTTTCATTTTCTTATTCCATTGATATACTTCTGAGGGTGTTTCACATTAGTCTACAAAATGGCATTGAATTTTTTTTCACGGTAACAGTAACCTCTATATTCCCTTAAACATAAGATATAATTCCAATGGTGGTGGCTGAAAGAGGCTTGGTACACAACATCACAAAAGATGGAGTCAGCCTTAACTAATAGATAAATGTGGAATAGAATATGCTTGAAGAGTTGATGACACAGGGGGCCAAAGGGTGGACTGAAGAAATTCGCGGCAAATCTGAAACCCACACGTGAATCAGCGATCGTGGTGAGGGCCTCATCCTTGCGAACCACACCGACCTAATGGAGTGTTTCACTGTTTAGTCAGTCTCAGAACAAGACCTCTGCGATGTCCTGCTCAACCAAGCCTGGCTATGGAGAGTGTTCACAGAGAGAGAGCCTCCATTGCTTTCAGCAGCTCAAGATTGGGTCATTTGTTTATGTGCAAGGGTAAACCTTCCTATGGAGACAGAACACTGAGCAATGAAACACTTATCTTAGAATGTCCATAAACTAGAAATTTTCTCACATGGTTGGAGATGCTGAGTGCGGAGACAGAAGAGATGAAGAGGGTAACAGGAAGATATCAGATATCAGATAGCAGAGAGGAATTGGAAGGTGACAGACAGAATAAGTGATCAGGAGTGGCTAGGGACCTGCCTTTTAAAAGGGTCCTAAAACCGTGCCTGCAGACTTAGTAGCCATGGAACCCTGGACTGAACAACTGCTGGTTAAATGAATGCACCTCTCCAGGTGTAATGGGCAGGTAGCCAAATGCCACGACTTTTCATTCCCACCTTCACTGATTATGGAAATTTGGTTCTTAGACTTGTTAACTTAGGGTATAATGATGCCCAGATCCAAAGACTGATTCTTCTTGATGAAGGGGCATTGAACATCCATGGTTGCCCTGAGCAAAGAGGGGTACTACCACATCTTGGAGTACCAGATTGCTCCACAGATTTCCAGATGTGTGGAACTCTCTTGGGCATCCCAAGCCTTGGCAGATGCCAGCAGTGTAGGAGATGAGATTTCGTTTATAAAAAAATATTTCTGATGTCCTGGTGACAGTGGGTTGCATGGTCAGATGAGGGATGAATTTCTCAGGAAAAGGTACAAGATGAGGAGGAAAGGAAGCTGGGATCACTGAAGGACTGAATACTCTTTATCTGCAGTGCATCTTTGGACCTTTTTTCATGGGTCTCATTCATCTAGCAGAACCTTAGGGGAATACTTTGGTTTTGGCAAAACCATAAATAGTAGACACATTAGCTGCCTTTTTTGATAGAAGCTACTTAGCAGAAAGCACTCACATGTTTG
>NW_023276919.1:5997989-6002147 GCF_003668045.3 Cricetulus griseus | reverse complement strand
AAAATTGCCCGAATGGTTGAAACAACACAGGGTTCCAAACAGTGGAGAGAAGGAACTCCCAAAGTCGTAAGTCTGAAACCAACATGTGATTCAGCGAATGTGGTATGGGACATCTTCCTTAGGAAACACACTGTCTTCATGGTGTGTTTCAGCATTTGGTCAGCTCTAGAAAGTATCTCTTCAATGTCCAACTCAACCGAGCCTGTGTATGGACACAGTTCACAGAGATAGAGCCTCCATTGCTTTCCCATCTCCAGAGTTGGTCATTGTTTATGTGGCAGGTGAAAGCTTGCTATGGAGACAGAACCATGAGGAATTTAACACACACACACACACACACACACACACACACACACACAGAGAGAGAGAGAGAGAGAGAGAGAGAGAGACATACAGACAGATTAAAGCTCAAATTAGGTGGAGACCAGTGCAGAAAACTACAGCTTCAGGTATTCACCCAGGGTGCAGAGGCAAAAACAGAGGACTAGTCAGAGAGAGAGACATAGACTTTGGCTTATTTTAGCAGGCAAACCTTGCAAAGCAGTTAGAATTATAGACCCCCACCCAGGGTGTCGACACATATACAAGGAGACAAAAACGGGGATAGACAGAGATACACAGAGACAGAGACCAAGACAGTGAGTGCTAGAGAGAGAGTCAGAGATTGAAATGACAGACAGAAACACACAGTCCAAGGCTTAATGTAAGCTTAGATAAGTGCATTATACATCTAGAGGCTGGGTAACAAAATACTCATGGAAGAAGCTGTATCTCCCTAATGAAGTCAATCCTGCTGCTGACATCATCTCTTGCACCCAAGTAGATGCCCTCACATGATCTTTCACTCTAATCTAAGAAATGGAATTTATACCTTCCTGAAGAAGCTAACCATGGAAAACTCACCTTTTTCATAGCAATGTGATTCCTTTTATTCTCTTACTCCATGTATGTACATCTTAGGGTATTTGATGTTACTCCACAAAATGGCATTTAACAGTTTTTTTCCACGGTAAGAGTAGCTGGTAGATTCCTTTAAACATAATAAGTAATTCCAATGTAGGTGGCTGAAGGATGCTCGGTACCAAACATCTCAGAATATGGAGTCAGCCTTAACTAATCGACAATTATGGAACAGAAAATGCCCAAACCATTGAGATGACACTTGTCTGAACTGTGGAGGGAAGAAACTACCAAAGTCGTACATCTGAAACCCATAGGTGATTCAGCGAATGTGGTGGTGGACCTCTTCCTTGGGAAACACTTTGTCCTCATGGGGTTTTTCAGCATTTGGACAGGTCCAGAAAATATCTCTGCAATGTACCACCCAACCGAGCCTGGGTATGGAGAGAGTACACAGAGAGAGCGAGCCTTCATGTCTTTCAGAGCTCCTGAGTTGTTCAATAGTTTATCTGGAAGGGGAAAGCTCACAATGGAGATGGAACCCTGAGCAATGGACGAGGTATCTTAGAATGTCCATGAACTTTAGATTTTCTGACATGTTTGGAGTGGGTGAATGGGGAGACAGGGGAAGAGATCAAGAGGGTCAGAGAAAGATACCAGTGAGAGGATAGCAAAGAGGACTTGGAAATTGACAGAGAGAATGATACATTAGTTGTGGGTAGGGATCTGTCTCTTACAGGGTCCTATAACCCTGCCTGCAGACTTAGTACCCATGTTACCCTTGACTGAACAGAGTAGTGGCTGAGTGAGTGCACCTTTGCAGGTTTCGGGGCAGGACAGAAGCCAAGACCTTCATTACCACCTTCATTTATTATGGAAATTTGGGGTCTTGAACTTGGCAACATTTGGAATAACTATGTCAAGTTCTCAAGAATGCTTCTTTTTGAAGAAAAGGCATTGACCAACTTTGGGTAGCCCTGAGAATAGTGGGGTACTACCACATCCTGGAGTCCCTGGTTGCTCCTATATTTTCCAGAATGTGTGGCACTGTCTTGGGATATCAGCAGTGTAAGAGATGAGGTTACGTTTAGGAAAAAAAATATTTCTTAAGTCCTGGTGACAGAGGATTGCATCGTCAGATGAGGGAGGGTTTTCCCAGGGAAGTAACAGTCGAGGAAGAGAGGAATCTGGGAACATTGAGAGGCTGAATCCTATTTATTTGGAGTGAATCTTTGCACCATTTTGCATGGGTCCCATTCAGCTCACTGGACCTTACATGAAAACGTTGGATTTGCCAAAAAACATAAATTGGAGACACATCAGCTGCCTTTTTTGATACAATCAACTTGCCTGAAAGCATTCACATGTTTGAAAAAGAATGGTATCTACAGGACAATAAAAAGCACCTTAATTTTTCCATTTTAGAGTGGTTTTGCATGCTCTTCAATACTCTGTCAGAGAGAAACACACACAGCAAGGAAGATATATGCAGACAGACAAAAGGATCAGATTTGGTAGAGAACAGTCCTGAGCAAGTCCAGAACANGAGCCTATGTAGAGAGAGAGAGAGCTTTCAACAGTGTCCTTTAAAACTGCTTGCAGATTAGTAACCAGAGAGAGAGAGAGTGTCAGAGGACTGCCTGAATGTGTACATGAAGCCACATACCAAGAGAGAGAGAGAGTGGTGCCTGCACCATTCATTCCTACTTTCCCTACTTTCCCTGAGAGAGAGAGAGAGTTCCCTGTATATAGGTGAATGGACAGATGATGGTGTGATTCCAGAGAGAGAGAGAGAGGATGATGAAGAAATCTGTGATCATAGCAAGGCTGAATACTAGAGAGAGAGAGAGCATCCTTTGAAATGTTTGCCAGGATCCCACTCAGCTCCCTGGAGAGAGAGAGAGAGTTTTGGGTATACCAAATCATAAGTTGGAGACTCATAAACTGCAGAGAGAGAGAGAGAGGGACTTGGCTGAAAGCATTCTAGTTTTGGAATGGGAAGAGAGAGAGAGAGAGAGTAAAAAAGCATTTTTATTCTGCCATTTTAGAGATGTTTAGCAAGAGAGAGAGAGAGTGCACAAAGAGACAGACAGATAGACAGACACACACTCACACAAGAGAGAGAGAGAGGAGAGAAAGAGAGAGAGAGAGGAAGAAAGAAATAAAACAGAAAGAGAGAGAGAGAGAAAGATGATAGATAGATAGATAGATAGATAGATAGATAGATAAGAGAGAGAGAGAGGAGACATACAAAGAGACAGACAAATGCTTAATTTAGGTGGAGAGAGAGAGAGAGAGAACACAGCTTCAGGTATTCACCCTGGGTGCACAGACATAAACAGAGAGAGAGAGAGGGAGAGAAACAGAGTCTTTGATTTAGTGTAGCAGGTAAACACAGAGAGAGAGAGAGAGAATTATAGACTCCCCAACCGGGTGTAGAGACATATACATAAGAGAGAGAGAGAGGACAGAGATACACAGAGACAAAGACAGAGACAGTGAGTGATAAGAGAGAGAGAGAGGAAATGACAGACAGACAGTTCAAAGCTTTGTGTAGGCTAGGAAGAGAGAGAGAGAGATCCAGAGGGAGGATCCCAACTTAAGCATAGAGGAAGCTGTCAGAGAGAGAGAGAGCGGAATTAACCGGAAGGATGCCTTAATCATAAGATGTATTTTAGAGAGAGAGAGAGGAAGAAGACTTGGTACTCCTGATCTCAGAACCCAGAGACAGCAGAGAGAGAGAGAGAATTGCAGAACAAAATGCCTGAAAATTCAAGTCGACACAGAAAGAGAGAGAGAGAGGGGAAGAAACTGCTGAAATCATAATCCTGAAAACATTAATGAAGAGAGAGAGAGAGTCTTGGACCAAATCCTTTGGATACACACCAACTTGAAGGAGTAGAGAGAGAGAGAGTCTACCGGAGAAAATGATCTCTGGGGATTCCCACTCATTCAAAGAGAGAGAGAGAGAGAGGTCACAGAGTTAGACCCTCCATGGCTTTCTCAGAGATAAGAGAGAGAGAGAGTTACCCTGAAGATGAAAGTATGAAATGGACACTGAACACTATAGAGAGAGAGAGAGACCTTAGAAATTCCATGAATTGAGGATTTTAGACAGGGTGGGAGAGAGAGAGAGAGGGAGACTAGAGAAGAGATAAAGAGGGTCAGAGAAATACCAAAAGAGAGAGAGAGAGTAGGAAGTGGAAGGTGAGAGGGAGAGAGAGAGACAGAGAGAAAGAGAGAGAGAGAGAGAGAGAG
>NW_023276919.1:5988750-5997064 GCF_003668045.3 Cricetulus griseus | reverse complement strand
ATGGATGATGCTGTCTCTACCTAATGAACTCTGTCTTGTGGCTGACATCTCAAGCAACCAAGAACATTCAATCCAATGATCTTTCAATCTAATCTAAGAAATGGAATTCAAACCTACCTGGAAGAAGCTAAGCATGGAAAACTCACCTTTTTTACAGTATTGTGATTCCTTCCATTTTCATAGTCAATTGATGTATTATGTAGCATACATGCTATTTCTTCACAAAAATGCATTAAAAGGTTTTTCCACAGTAACAGTGACCACTAGATTCTGTTAAACATAAGATGTATTTCCAATGGTGGTGGCAGAAACAGGCTCAGTACCCAACATCTCAGAATACCGAGTCAGCCTGAAATCAGCGACAATTGTGGAACCAAAAATACCCAAACAGTTGAGATGACACAGGGGTCCCAACAGTGGAGGGATGAAATTCCCAAATGTGTAAATCTGAAACCACAGGTCATTCAGTGAGTGTGGTGGTGGACATCATCCTTAGGAAACACAACGACCTAAAGGTGTGTTTCACCCTTTGGACAGTCCCAGAATAACATCTCTGTATTGTCCCACTCAACTGAGCCTGGGTATGGAGTAGGGTCACAGAGTGAGACACACCCCTGCTTTCACAACTCCAGTGTGGGTCTTTTGTTTATGTGGAAGGACAAAGAGACTTTGGAAACTGAACACTGAGCAATGGAACACCTACGTTAGAATGTCCAAGAACTGAGGATTTCAGTCAGAATGGGAGATGGTGTGTGGGGGACAAAGGTGAAGAGATGAAGAGGATCAGAGGAATAGCAAAGGGCATCAAGCATTGAGGAAGAGGAATGTGAGAGGGAGAGAGAGAGACAGAGATAGATAGATAGATAGATAGATAGAGTGTAAGTCGGTCGGGATCTGTCTTTAAAAGGGGTCCTTTAAACCTGCCTGCAGACACAGTAATCATGGAAGCCTGGACTGAAGTGAGTACTGCCTGAGTGAGTTTATCATGCTAGCTGCCTTGGCCAGGCCAGCCTGATGCCTGGACCTTTATTCCCACTTTCCCTGAATACTGAATATTGGGATGTTAGAAATGGCAATTTAGGGATTAAGGATATCAAGTTCTCAAGACTGCATCCTGCTGAAGTAGGGCATTGACCATCATTGGGGACCAGAGAATGTTGTGGTACTATCACATCATGGAGTATCTGTTTGTTCCTTCTTTGGACATGGCAGGTAGCACTCACTCGAGCCTCCTAGACCTCAGCAGATGTCAGCAGCGAATGAGATGAGTAAAGTTTAGAAAAGTAACAGTGTCTGAAATCCTGATATCAGAGGGCTGAGTGGTCAATATGAGGGAGTGGCTCCTGAGAGAGAGGGATCCCAGATGAGGAGGAAAGGAATCTGGGATTATTGAAGGCTGAAAACTATTTATCTGGAGTGAATTTTTGAACCTGCTTGCATGGGTCCCATTCAGCTCCCTGATCTGAAAGTAATATTTTGGGTTTACCAAAAACATAAATTGGAAACACATCAGCTGCCTCTATATGATAGAAGAGATTTGGCTGAAATCATTCTCATTTTGGAACGGGAAGGTTATCATTCAGACAATAAAAAAGCACCTTAATTTTGCCATTGTAGAGATGCTTAGCATGCTCTTCAGAACTTGGACTGAGATGCAGACACACATACACACACACATATATACAGAGAGTGAGAGAAAGAGAGAGGTGGGTGTTACAAACAGATAAAAGCTCAGTGTATGTAGAGACCAATCCAGAGGAAGTACAGCTGCAGTTGTTCATCCAGGTTGCAGTGGCAAAGACATAGGCCTAGACAGAGAAGAGACATACACAGAGAGAGAGACTAAGAGACAAAGAGAGAGATAGAGAGAGACAGATTTTGGCTTACTGTAGCAGGCAGGCACTTTGCATATCAGGTAGATTATAGACTCCCACCCAGGGTGTAGAGACAAACAAAGAAACACACGGTAACTAGGAAACAAGATACACAGAGACAGAGACAGTGAGGGCTAAAAAGAGAATGTTAGAGATTGAAATGACAAACACAGAGACAAACAGACAGGTCAAGTCTTCATATAGGTTAGGATAAGGGAATAAAAGGTCCACAGGCAGGCTCCCAACATACTCATGGAAGATGCTGTCTCTACCTAATGAAATCTGTCCTGCTGCTGACATCGTCTCATGAAAAACTTATCTGCAGTGTAATGATCTTTCAATCTAATCTAAGAAATGGAAATCAAACATAACTGGAAGAAGCTAACTATGGAAAACTCACCTTTTTACAGTAATGTGATTCCTTGCATTTTGTGAGTCCATTGATATGTACTCCTTAGGTTATTTGACAATGCTCCACAAAAATGCATTGACCAGTTTTTGCACAGAAACAGTAGCAGGTAGATTTGGTTAAACATAACATTTTATGTTTATGTAATTCCAATGGAGGTGGCTGAAGAAGACTCTGTACTCAACATCTCAGAAGACAGAGTCAGCCTGAACTCATTGACAATTATGGAACAAAAAAGGCCCGATCTGTTGATACGATGCTGGGGTCCTAAAAGTTGAGGGAAGACAGTCCCAAAATCCTAAATCTGAAACCCACAGATGATTCCACAATGTTGTGGTGGATCTCTTCCTTCAGAAACACACTGATTTCATGGTGTGTTTCACTGTTTGGTCAGTCCCAGAAATAAATCTCTGGGATGTCCCGCTCAACCGAGGCTGGGTATGGAGAGAGTTCACACAGAGAGAGATCCTTCATTGATTTCCTAGCTCCAGAGTTGTTCATTTGTTTACGTGAAAGGGGAAAGCTCATTATGGAGATGGTACCCTGAGAAATGGAACACGAATCTTAGAATCTTAGAATGTCCATGATATTTAGTTTTTCTGACATGGTTGGAGAGGGTGAGTGGGGGAGACAGGAGAAGAGAAGAAGAGGGTCAGAGGAAGATAACAGAAAGAATATAGTAGAGAGGACTTGGAAGGTGACAGAGAAAATAATAGATAAGGTGTGAGTGTGGATCTGTCTTTTAAAGGGTCCTATCACCCTGCCTGCATACTTATTACCCATGGAAACCTGGAGTGAACAAGTACTGGCTGTGTGAGTACACCTTTCCAGGTGTCATAGGAAGGTTACCAGATTCCAGGACCTTCATTCCCACCTTCATTTATTATGGAAATTTGGGGTCTTAAACTTGGCAACATTGAGAATAACAATGTCGAGTTCCCAAGAATGCTTCTTTTTGCTGAAAGGGCATTGACCAACTTTGGGGGCCCTTAGAATAGTGGGGTACTACCACATCCTGGAGTACCTGGTTGCTCAATGGATTTCCAGAATATGAAGCACTGTCTTGCACATCCAAACCCCGGTAGATGTCAACGGTGTAGGAGATGAGGTTAAGTTTAGAGAACAAAATATTTTTAAGTCCAGGTGACAAAGTGTTGCAAGGTCATATGAGGGAGGGTTTTCCCTGGGAAAAGTACCAGATGAGGAGTAGAGGAATCTGGGATCATTGAGGAAATGAATACTATTTATCTGGAGGGAATCTTTGGACCTTTTTGCATTGGTCCCATTCAGTTCACTGGAACTTTTGGCTTTGCCAAAAACATAAATTGGATATACATCAGCAGCCTTTTTTGATACAAGCAACTTGGATGTAAGCATTCACAAGTTTGAAAAAGAAGCGTATCTATTGAATAATAAAAAAGCACCTTAACTTTGCCATTTTAGAATGGTTTAGCATGCTTTTCAATACTCTGACAGAGAGACAGAAAAACACACAGCAAGGTAGACACATACAGACACACAAACAAAAAGATCAGATTTGATAGAGAACAGTCCTGAGCAAGTCCAGAGCTGCTGGTATTCATCCAGGTTGCAGAGCCAAAGACCGAAGGCCAGAGAGAGTGAGAGACTTGGGGGTGAGCTCAAGTAGCAGGCAGTTTCCATGCAATTCAGGTAGAGTTATAGCGGAGGGCCCACGTGGATGAAGGGACATACACAGAGAGACAGTGACAGTGAGTGATAAAGTGCTAGAGATGAAAATTCAGACAGATAGAGACACACACAGAAAAACCAAGGCTTAGAGTAGGCTGAGATAAGTGAAAACCAGGTCCATGTGTGAGTGAGTCCTCTAATATTCAAGGACGATGCTGTCTCTGCCTCATGAACTCTGTCCTACTGCTGACATCATTTGGTTCCTGAGAGAGAGCTACCAGGGGAGGAGGAAAGGAATCTGGGGTTATTGAGTGGCTAAATAATATTTATATTGAGAGCATCCTTGGACCTGTTTGCATGGTTCCCATACAGCTCCCTAGAACTTACAGGAATATTTTGGGTTTACCAAATATAAATTGGGGACAAATCACCTGCCTCTTTATGATAGAAGTGACTTGACTGAAAGCGTTCTCATTTTGGAATGGAAAGGACATCTTTCGAACAATAAAAATACCTTAATTTTTCGAATATGGAGAGGATTGGCATTCTCTTCTGTACTCGGATAGAGAGACAGACACAAACACACACACACAAACACATACACACACACAAACACACACACACACACACACACACACACACACACACACAGAGAGAGAGAGAGAGAGAGAGAGAGAGAGAGAGAGACTTTGTCTTAGTATAGGAGGCAAATACATTGCAAAGATTTTAGAATTATAGACTCCCACACAGGGTGTAAGACATATACATAGAGACACAGTGAGAGACAGAGATACATTGGGACAGAGACAGTGAGTGATAGAGATTTAGAGAATGAAATGGCAGAGAGGCAGTTTCACACACAGGCCAAGCCTTAGTGTAGGCTAGGATAAGTGCAAATCACTTCCAGGGGCAGGCTCCCAACATACACATGGAGGATGCTGTCTCTGCCTAATGAACACTTTCCGGCTGCTGCCATCATATGATTCACCCATGTATCTGCAGTACAATGATTTTTCAATCTAAACTAAGAAATGTAATTTATTCCTTCCTGGAATAAGCTAACTCACCTTTTATACAGAAATGTGATTCCTTTTATTTTCTTAATCCATTGATGTACTTCTTAGAGTATATGACATTCCTCCTTAAAATGTATTGAAATGTTTTTCCACAGTAACAGTAACCAATAGATTCGCCTGATCATAAGATATCCTTGCAATGGAGGTGGTTGAAGGAGGCTCGGTACCCAGCATCTCATAAGACAAAGTCAACCTGAACTCATCAACAATTGCAGGACAAACACTGGCCAAACAGTTACGAAGACACAGGGGTCTGAAGAGTGGAGGGAAGAAACTCCCAAGAGGGTAAATCTGAAACACACATGTGATTCATCAAATGGGTTGGCAGACCTCATTATTGGGAAACACTGAAATAACCGAATGTGTGACCATTTTGTCAGTCCCAGAAAAAGATCTCTGTTGTGCCCGGCTAAACCGAGCCTGGGTATAGAGAGAGGTCACAGAGAGATAGCCTCCATGGCTTTCTCAATCCCAGCATTTGTCATTTGTTTGTGTGGAAGGGGAAATCTTGCTATTTATTCAAAACCCAGAGCAACTTTGCCCGAACCATAGAACGTCCATGAACTTTAGATTTTGTAACAGTTTTTGAGAGGGTGAGTGGGGACGACATGAGAAGAGATGAAAGGGTCAGAGGAAGAGCAGAGAGCACAGAGCAGAGAGGAATTGAAGGTGACAAAGAGAGAATATGACATCATATTGGTTTACCCAGGAATGGTTTGGGATCTGTCATTTAAAGGGTCTTTTAACCCTACCTGCAGACTTAGTACCCATGGAATCCTGGACTGAACAGAATACTGGCTGAGTGAGTGCACCCTTCCAGTTGTCTAGCGCAGGTTCCTGATGCCAGGAACTTTCATTCCCACCTTCACTGATTATTGAAATTTGGGCTGTTAGACCTGACAACTTAGGGAATAAGGATGTCGAGTTCTCAAGACTGCTTCCTTTTGATTAAGGGGAATTGAGCCCCATTGGGGGACTTGAGAATAGTGGTGTCCTACCACTTCTTGGAGTAGATGATTTCTCCATGGATTTCCAGAATGTGTGGCACTGTCTGGGGTTTCCTAATCATTTTCAGGTGTCAGCAGTGGAGTAGATGTGATTAAATTCCAAAAAGAAAATATTTTGGAATTCCTGGTGTCAGAGGGCTGTATAGTCAGATGATGGAGGGTTTACCAGAGAAAGCTCCCAGATGAGGAGGAACCGAATCTGGGATAATTGAGATGCTGAATACTATTTTTCTGGAATGCATCTTTGGACCTTTTTGCATGGGTCCCATTCAGCTCACTGGAACTTACAGGAATACTTTGGGTTTGCCAAAAGAATACATTGGAGGCATATCAGCTGTCTCTTTATGATAGAATCAACATGGCTGAAAGCATTCACATTTTAAAAAGTGAAGGGTATCTTTAGGACAGTAAAAATGCACCTCAATTTTGCCATTTTTGAATATTTTGATGTGCCCTTTAGTACTCTGACAGATAGAAAGTCCCATACACAGTGAGAGAGACACATACAGAGAGACAGAGAAGAGAGAGGCTCAGTGTAGCAGGCAGGAACAGGTTAAAGCGGGAAGAGTAGTAGAGGCCCACCAGAGTGATGAAATATATACAGACAGAGACATTGAGAAACAGAGATACACAGAAGCAGAGACAGTGAGTGATGGAGAGTTAGGAACTGAAATGTCAAACAGACAGACACACAGAAAAAGCAAGGCTTAGTGTAGGCTGAGATATGTGAATACCAAGTCCAGAGGACTTGTATTCCCAATATACACATGGGGGATGTTGTCCCTGACTTATGAACTCCCTCCTGCTGCAGACATAATTTTGTGCACCCAAGTACCTGCATACCAATGATTTTTCTATCTAATCTAAGAACTGGAATTTAATATTTCCTGGAGGAAGCTACCATGGGAAACTCAACTTTTATTCAGTAATGTATGTCTTTTCTTTTTCTTAGTCCAATGATGCACATCATGGGGAATATGACCTTCATCCACCAAGCCATTTTAACAGTTTTTCCATGGTAACAGTACCCAAAAGGATCCCTTAATCATAAGATGTATTTCCAATGGGGGAGGCCGAAGAAAGCTTGGTATCCCCGATCTCAGAACTAAGAGTCAGCATGAACACATGGACAAGGGAGAACAAAATGCCTGAACATTCAAGTCTAGACAGAATTCCTAAAAGAGGAGGGAAGAAACTACTGAAGGTATAATGCTGAAAACACAAATTATTCAGCAAATTTGGTCTTGGACCTCATCCTTCTTATACACACCGACAAGAAGGGATGTCTCACAGTTCAGTGCTTGAAAATAATCTATGTGGAGCTGGAGAGATGGCTCAGATGTTAAGAGCACTGACTGCTCTTCCAGAGATCCTGAGTACAATTCTGAGCAACCACATGGTGGCTCAAAATCATCCATTATAAGACCTGGTTCCCTCTTCTGGTCTGCAGACATACATGGGAGCAGAATGTTCTATACATAATAAATAAATGAAATCTTTTAAAAAAAGAAAATGATCTCATGGTTTCCAATTCACCCATGCCTGGGCATGGAGAGAGTTCACATAGAGACCCTCGCAGGCTTTCACAACAACAGTGTTGATCTTTTGATTACATGGAAAGTGAATGCCCATTGTGGAATCTGAATACTGAGCAATGGAATACCAACTTCACAAAGTCCATGAACCCAGAGTCATCTGACACCAGCGATCTGCATTCTGGACCAAGTTTGACCGGGATCTGACACACTGAGCACCCAGAGGCAGTTCTGCCCTAATCTGCCTGCCAAAGTAGGACAGAAGCTGTTTCCAGTTCCCATTCATCACTGCTAAGAGTCATCTGACATCAGCAACCTGTGTGCCAGACTGAGTTCAGTGGTGGGTTCTGACACACCCTGGCCAGTGACAATTCTGCCTCCAACTGCCAGGCCGGTGGGACAGGCACTCCTGAACACTGCTGCTGCCTGGGTAACATTGACACCTCTATCCTTGTGAAGGTGACTGACATCAGAGTATTAGATCTGTTTGCATCTACCAGAAGAGAAATTTGGTCCCATAACCATCAGGAGAGTAAGAAACTCTTGCTACACCAACCAGAAGAAAGGATGAGAAGAGGACAAGGTAAAGCATTTCGACAACAGAAAGCCCAATATGACACCACTGAAGACTATGAACCATACTCCAGCAAGACCTGAACATCACAATGCAGATGAACCAGAAGAGAATGAACTTAAAAACATATTCAGAAAAATGTTAGAGGACTTCAAAGAGGACATGAAAAAGTCCCTTAAAGAAATGGAA
>NW_023276919.1:5986553-5988647 GCF_003668045.3 Cricetulus griseus | reverse complement strand
ACTGGAAATAGAAAACATGGGTAAATGATCAGGAACTACACATGTAAGCATAGACAACAGATTTCAAGAGATGGAAGAGAGAATCTCTGGAGCACACTATCGGAAATATCTTCATCAACAAAAGAAAATCTTAAGTCCAACAAATCCCTAACACAAAATATCGAGGAAATATGTGAAACTGAGAAAAGACCAAACCTAAGAATAATAGGTATAGAAGAAGGTGAAGAAATCCAACTCAAATGTGAGGACAACATATTCAACAAAATCATAGAGGAAAACTTTCCCAACCTTAATAAAGACATGCCAATGAAAATACAAGAAGCATGCAGAACTCCAAATAGACTGAACCAAAAAAATGTCTCCTTGCCACAAAATAATCAAAACACAAAGCATACGCAACAAAGAGAAAATATTTAGAGCAGCAAAGGGAAAAAGTCAAGTGACATATAAAGGCAAACCTCTCAGAATTACTCCAGAATTTTAGTTGGAAACTCTGAAAGCCAGGATGTCCTCGATAGATATTCTACCTACACTAAGAGACCATGGATACCAGCCCAGAATACTATACCCAGCAAAGCATTTAAACATTATAGATGGAGAAAACAAAATATTCCAGGACAAAACAAGATTCAAAAAATACATATCCACCAATCCAGTCCTACAGAAAGTTCTGGAAGGAAAACTGCAATCCAAGGAAATTAAGTGCAACTAGAAAAATATAGGCAATAGATAAACTCACTTTACCAACTGCCAAAAGGAAAAAGGGATAGAATCCCACACATAATTTCAACACCATTACCAAATCAAAAGCTAACAAGAATGAACAATCAATGGTCATTAATATCCATCAATATTAATGGTCATAACTCCCCTATAAAAAGACTCAGATTAGCAGAATGGATAAGAAGACAGAATCCTTCCTTCTGCTGCATACAAGAAATAAACCTCAATATCAAAGGCAAATTGTACCTAAGAATTAAATGTTGGGGAAAGATTTACCAATAAAATGGAACCAATAAACAAGGGGGTGGTAGCAACCTAATAACTAACAAATTGGACTTCATAATAAAATCAGTCAAAAGTAATGAAGAAGGTCACTTCCTACTCATGACAGGAAAAATCCATGAGGACAAAGTCTCAATTCTGAATATTTATGCCCCAAATACAAAGGCATCCACATTTGTGAAAGAAACATTACTAAAACTGAAATCACACATATAACCGCTTACACTTATAGTGGGAGATTTCAACACCCCACTCTCACCACTGGACAGGAACACCAGACAGAAACTTAACAAGGAATCAAAGGAACTAATACATGTTATGGTGCAATTGGACTTAACAGATATCTCTAGAACATTCCCTCTGGTTACAAAACAATTTACCTGCTTTCAGCACCATATGGAACCTTCTCTAAAATCGACCAAATACTAGGCAACATACCAAACCTCAACAGGTACAAAAAAATTGAAATAACCCGATGCGTCTTATGAGACCACCATGCTTTAAAATTAGAATTCAACATCAACACGAAATACAGAAAACCTACAAATTCATCGAAATCAAGTAACACCCAATTGCACAATTCATGGGTCTAGGAAGAAATAAACAAAAGAAATTAAAGATTTATAAGAATTCATCGAGAATTTGGACACAACATATCCAAACCGATGGGATACTCTAAAAGCAGTGCTAAGAAGTAAGTTCATAGCGCTAAATACCCACATGAAGAAACAGGAGGATAATCACACTACAGAATTAACAGCACAACGGAAAGGTTTAGAAACCAAACAATCCAATACAGACAGGAGGAACAGATGCCAGGAAATAATCTAATTGAGGGGTTGAATCAATAAAATGGAAACTATGAGAACAATACAAGAAAACGATATAACAAAAATTTGGTTCGAGAAAATCAACAAGATAGACAAACCTTTATCCACACTTACCAAATAACAAAGAGTGAACATACAAATTAATAAAATCAGGAATGAAAAGGGGGTCATAACAACAGATACAGAGGAAATCCAGAGAATCATCAGGTCATACTTTGAAATTCCATGTTCCTCAAATTTTGAATATCTGAAGGAAATG
>NW_023276919.1:5982103-5985923 GCF_003668045.3 Cricetulus griseus | reverse complement strand
GATTTGCAGATGATATGATAGTCTACATAAGTGACCCAAAAAACTCAACCAGGGAACTCCTACAGCTGATAAACACCTTCAGCAAAGGGGCTGGATACAAGATTAACTAAAAAATCTGTAGCTGTACTATATACGGATGACATATTGGTGGAGAAAGAAATCAGAGAGGCATCACCATTTAAAAATTTCCCAAACAACATAAGATACCTTGGAGTAACACTAGCCAAAAAAGTGAAAGACCTGTACTGTAAGAAGTTTGAGTCTCTAAAGAAAGAAATTAAAGGAGATTCCCGAGAATGGAAAGATGTCCCATGCTCTTGGATAGGCAGGATCAGCATAGAAAATTGGCAATCTTGCCAAAAGCAATCTACAGATTCACTGCAATCCCCAACAAAATCCCAACACATTTCTTCACTGACCATAAAAGAACAATTCTCAACATTATATGGAGAAACAAAAGACCCAGGATAGCCAAAACACCCTATACAATAGAGGAACTTCTGGAGTATCACCATCTCTAACTTTAAGCTCTATTACAGAGCTATAGTCCTGAAAACAGCTTGGTATTGGCACAAAAATAGAAAGGTATTACACAAAGTGGAATAGAGTTGAAAACCCTGAAATTAACTCACACACCTACAAACACCTGATTTTTGACAAACAATCCAAATACATATTCTGGAACACAGACAACATTTTCAACAAATGATGTTGGCATAACTGGATGCAAACATGTAGAAGACTACCGACAGACCCAAGCCTTATGCCCTGCAGAAAACTTGAGTCAAAATGGATCAAAGACCTCAACATAAACACAACCACACTGAACCTACTAGCAGATAAAGTGGGGAATACCCTTGAATTAATCGTTACAGGAGACCCATTTCCTGAACCTATTACCAGTTGCACAGACTCTGATGTCAACAATTAATAAACTGGATCTCCTGAAACTGAGAAGCTTCTGCAAGGCAAAGGACATAGTCAGCAAGACAAAATAACAGCCCACAGACTGGAAAAAGATATTCACCAACCCCACATCTGACAGAGGGCTGATCTCCAAAATATACAAAGAACTCAAGAAGCTATTCTCTGAAACACCAAACAATCCAATTGAAAAATGGGGTACAGAACTAAATAGACAATTCTCAATAGAGGAATCCAAAATGGCTGAAAGATACATAAGAAAGTTTTCAGCATCCTTAGCTTTCAGAGAAATGCAAATCAAAACAACTCTGAGATACCATTTACTCCTGTCAGAATGGCTAAAATCAAAAATACCAATGACAGTTTATCCTGGAGAGAATGTGGAGAAAAGGGAACACTCCTTCACTGCTGGTGGTAGTTCCATCTTTTACAGACACTTTGGAAATCAGTATATTGACTCCTCCAGAAAATGGGAGTAAGTCTACCACAAGATCCAGCAATTCCACTGCTAGGCACATACCCAAAATTAGCACATTCATATATCAAGGACATTTGTTCAACTATGTTCATAGCAGCATTATTTGTAATTGCCAGAAACTGGAAGCAGCCTATATACCCCTCTAGTGGAGAATGGATACAGAAAATATATGTATATTGAATTTTTGGAAACTTTAGCTGTGCTGTCAACTTTGGAAAAAAGATATCCCAGTTTACTGTGTTGAGTTGGCACTGTACAAAAACTAACAGCCATATTTGTCTAGAAATGTTGAACTGAAATTTTCCATTTGTACAGGGGTAACATACTGTATTGAATATGTAAGTTCTTTAAAAAAGGGATTTTAAGAGCCCATCCCTTGTGAAGGGATGCTCTCTTGACCTGGACACATGGGAAGGGCCTAGACCTGGCCCAGGATGATGTGGTAGATTTGGTGATCCCCTTTTTAGGCCTTACGCTGCCTGCAGAGTGGAGAGGGGATGACTAGTGATAGTGATGGCTGGTGGGATGTTGGGGGGAAGGGAGGGAGAGGGAGAAGGGTTTAACATCTCAAGAAAGCTTGTTCTAAATTTGAACTAATAAAATAAAATAAAATAAAGACCACGCTATTCAAAAAATAAGATGGGATTTTGAGAGCTCATCCCATGTGAAGTAATGCTCTCTTAAACTGGACAAATACAGAAAGGCCTAGTCCTGTCCCAGGATGATGGGTGGACTTTGGGGAGCCCCTTTTGAGGGCCTTACCCTGCCTGGGGAGTGGAGGGGCAATGGCTAGGGGCAGGTGGGAGGTTGGGTGTAGGGAGTTTGAGGAAGAAGGGATTGACATTGAAGCAAGCTTATTCCTAATTTGAAGTAATAAAATTAAAAAAACACTTTAGCTTTGCCATTTTAAAGTGGTTTAGCAATCTCTTCTGTACTCTGACAGAAAGACAGATACACAGTGAGAAAGACACAAACAGATAGACAGACAAAAGATACTGTTTTGGTGGAGAATATTGCTGAGCAAGTTCAGAATTGCTGATATTCACCCAAGTTGCAGAGACAAAGAAGGAAGTCCAGATAGTGACATTGTGAAGTGATATATATAAATTTTGACATCATTTGTGCACCCAAATAACTGTAGTCTACTGATCCTTCAATCTAATCTAAGATATGGAATTTAAACTTTCATGGAAGAAGCTAACCATGGAAAACTTAACTTTTTTACAGTAATATGATTTGTTTCATGTTTTTAGTCCATTGATAAACTCTTAGGGTATTTGACATTACTCAAAAAAAAGGCATTGAACGGTTTTTCAACGGTAACAGTAGCCACTATAATCCCTTTACCATAAGAGGTAATTCTAATGGAGGTGTCTGAAGGAGGCTTAGTAACCAACATCTCAAAGGATGGAGATAGCCTTAACTTGTCGACAAATGTGAAACATAAAATGCCCAAGTATTTGAGATAGTGGAGTTCCGAAGAGTGCTGGGAAGAAACTCCCAAAGGCATAAATAGGAAACCCACAGATGATTTAGTAAATGTGGTCGTAGGCCTCATCCTTGAGATACACACTGATCATATGGGGTGTTTCACCATTTATTTAAACTAAAAAAAATATCTCTGCGATGTCAAGCTCAACTGAGCCTGGGTATGGAAAGAGTTCACCTAGAGAGAGCCACCATGGCTTTGACAGCTCCAGAGTTGGTCATATTTTTAAGTGAAAGGGGAAAAATCACTACGGAAATGGAATCCTGAGCAATGGAACAAGAATATTATTATGTCCATGAACTTTAGACTTTCAGACATGTTTGGAGAGGGTGAGTGGGGGGAAAGGAGAAGTGATGAAGAGGGTCAGAGAAGATACCAGATAGCAGTTGGCAGATAGAAGATTGAAATTGGATGGTGACAGAGAGAACAAGACATCAAGAGTGTGTAGGGATCTATATTTTAAAGGGAACATATAATGCAGCCTGCAGATTTAGTACCAATGTAAAGCTGGACTGAATAGACTAAGGGCAGATTGATTGCAGGCTTCCAGTTGTCATGGGCAGGATGTCACAGAGAGTGATCCCAGCTGAGCAGGAAAGATCTCTGGGATCATTCAGTGGCTGAATACTAATTTTAAGGAGTGTATCATTTTAGGACCTGTTTTCATGGATCCTATTCAGCACCTTGGAACTTACAGGAATATTCTTTATTTACCAAAAACATAAATTGGAGACAAAAGGGGTGCCTCTTTATGATCGACACGAATTGGCTGAAATAAATTTTGTAATGAGAAGAGTATATTTCGACAAATAAAAAAGCTCCTTAAATTTACATTGTAGAGAGTTTTAGCAGGCTGTACACTACTAGAACAGAGAGACAGAAAGACAGAGAGAGAGAGAGAGAGAGAGAGAGAGAGAGAGAGAGAGAGA
>NW_023276919.1:5976135-5978248 GCF_003668045.3 Cricetulus griseus | reverse complement strand
AAAGCTCAGTTTAGTTAGAGACCAGTCCAGAACAAATATAGCTCTTTGTATTCACCCAGGGTTCAGAGGTAAAAACAGAGGACCTGAAAGAAAGGGAAACAGACAGAATGATAGAGAGAGAAAGAGAAAGAGACTTTGGCTTAATGCAGCCAGAAAAACACATTGTAAAACAGGTAGAATTAAGAATCCTACCAGGTGTAGAGACATATACATAATGACACAGACAGTGAGAGACAGAGATACACAGAGACAGTGACAGAGACAATGAGTGATAGAGGGAGTTAGAGAATGAAATGTGAGACAGACAGAAACAGAAACAGGCCAAGGCTTAGGATAGGCTATGATAAGTGCAATTCACATCCAGAGTAAGGCTCCCTATATACTCATGGAGGATGCTTTCTCTGTGTATTGAACTCTGTCCTGCTGCTGTCTTCATCTCATGCACCCATGTACCTGCAGTCCAAAGATTTTTCAATCTAATCTAAGAAATGGAATTTGAAAACTCCTTGAAGAAATTAACCACTGAAAACTCACCTTTTTTACAGTAATGTGATTCCTTTCATTTTCTTATTCCATTGAGTTACCTCTTAGGGTATTTGACATTCCTCCACAAACAAGGCCTAAAACTTTTTTCAAAGATAACAGTAATTGCTAGATTCCATTAAACATAAGATTTAATTCCAATGGAGGTGGCTGAAGGAGGATCTGTACCCAACATCTCAGAATACAAAGTCAGGCTTAACTCATTCACAATTGTGTAACAAAAATGCCCAAAGAGTTGACATGAACAGCGGTGTGAAATGTGTAGGGGGCAAATCTCCCAAATGTGTAAATCTGAAACACACGTGATTCCGAGAAAGTGGTGGTGGACCTCATCCTTGGCTATCATACTGAACTGTTGGGGTGTTTCAACGTTTGGTCAGTCCCAGAAAAATACTCTGTGATATCCCACTCAACCCAGCCTTGGTATGGAGAGAGTTCACAGAGAGAGTGGGGCTCCATGGCTTTCACAGCTCTAGATTTGTTCATTTATTTACGTGGAATGGGAAAGCTCCCTATGTAGATGGAACACTGAGCAATGAACACGAATCTTAGAATGTCCATGAACTTTAGATTTTCTGACATGGTTGGAATGGGTGAGTTGGTGAGACAGACAAAGTGATAAAGAGGGTCAGAGGGAGATACCGGACAGCAGATAGTAGAGAGGAGTTGGAAGGTGACAGAGAGAATAAAACTTCAGTAGTGGGAGGGGTATGTCTTTTAAAGGGATCCTATAACCCTCTCTGAGGACTTATTACCCATGGAACACTGGGCTGAACAGTATACTGGATGAGTGTTTGCACCCTTCTAGGAGTCATAGGTAGGTAGCATGATACCAAGACCTTTCATTCCCATCTCCACTGATTATGGAAATTTGGGGTCTTAACTTAGGGAATAATGATGTCGAGTTCTCAAGAGTGTTTCTTTTTTGTGAAAGGGCATTGACCAACTTTGGGGGCCCTGAGAATATTGTGGTACTATCACATACCAGATTACCTGTTTGCTCCATGCATTAACAAAATGTGTGGCTCTGTCTTGGGAATCCTAAGCCTTGTCAGATGTCAGCAGTATAGGAGATGAGGTTAAGTTTAGAGAACAAAATACTTCTTAAGTCCTGGTGACAGAGGGTTGCATGGTCAGATGAGGGAGGGTTTTTCCAGGGGAAGGTCTGAGATCAGGAGGAGAGGAATCTGGCAACATTTAATGGCTGAATGCTCTTTATCTGGAGAGAATCTTTGGACCTTTTTGAATGGGTGCCATTCAGGTCACTGGAACTTACAGGAAAACGTTGGTTTTGCCAAAATCATAAATTGGATACATATCAGCAGCCGTTTTTTGATAGAAGAAACTTGGCTAAAATCATTCCCATATTTGAAAAAGAGGGGTATCTATAGGAAATAAAAAACCTTGATTTTTCCATTTCAGAGTGGATTAGCATGCTCTTCAATACACTGACAGAGAGACAGGACTATACACAGCAAGCAAGACACATACAGACACACACACAAAAGGGACATTTTTGATAGCGAACACTCCAGAACAAGTCAAGAGCTCCTGGTATTCATCCAGATTG
>NW_023276919.1:5967197-5974242 GCF_003668045.3 Cricetulus griseus | reverse complement strand
AAGAAACTGCTCTTGCCTGGACTGTTTGTTGCTGTATAAACTAGACATGCAGGACCCACAAGAAAGTGACTGCTGAACTTACAAAACAAGACAGTACTGAAGGGTTCCTGTTGAAATGGAGAAGGGTGCCAGACACACTGTGGACTATGGGCTAAAGATGGATGCAATAACGTTACAGAGGAACTTTGGGTGACTGTCCAGGTAGCAGATGTCTCTGTCAATTCTAGAGTTTATATATTATCCTTCTGTGGTCTTTGATAGAGTTGAAGACAGATACTTATGACTATAGTTTTCTTCAGTTATTATAAAAGATAAGTTATCCTTTTATTTTAGACAGAAAAGAGGAGATGATGGGGGAAGTACTTCTGGGATGTTTTTCTTATTGATTGTTAAATAAAATGCTGTTTGGCCAATGAAATGGCAAGTTAGACAGGGCTATGAGTCAAAGAGGATTCTGGGAAATGTAGTAGATAAGTGATGATCCAGGCAGGAAGTGATATAGCAAGGTGACTCAGATTTAAAGGAGAAACCGGAAGCATCTCTTTTTTCCCCTTGGCTCCTGTTCCAGTGGCACGATGTGATCCACCGGCAAGGAGGGAAGCCAAAAAGGCATCTGATAAGATAAGTCTTATAACATATATAGATTCATGATAGTTAAGACTGAGCTAGCAGATGAGGAATCCTAGTCATTGGCCAAGCAGCATTGAACCTCATACAAGTTTCTGTGTATTCATTTGGGCCTAACTCGGGCAGGCAGCTGGCATAAAACTCACACATGGCGATGGGGTTCAGACAGCTTTTGACAGAAAGATTTATCATAACAAGACTTAGTAACGCTGAAAGATGGACTGAACAGAGTACTGCCTGATTGAGAGAAACATGCCAGGTTCCTTGGACAGGCCAGGCTGATGCTTGCAGCTTTCATTCCTACTTTGGCAGAATAGTGAGTGTTGGGATGTTAGAAATGGCAATTTAGAGAATAAGGATTTCGAGTTCTCTAGATTGAATCCTGCTGAAGTAGGACATTGATCACCATTGTGGACCTGATGTGATACTACCTGTGGTACTACCATATCCTGGAGTATCTGTTTGTTCCTTCCTTGCACAGGTGAGGTAGCACTCTCCTGTGTCTCCCAGAACTCAACAGATGTCAGCCTGTAGGAGATGAAGTAAAGTTTAGAAACCAAATTGTTTCTGATGTCCTGTATCAGATCGGTCAATGGACAGATGATGTAGTGATTCTCGAAATAGAGATCCCAGGTGATAAAGAAAGGAATCTGGGAATCATAGAGAGGATGAATATTATTTGTCTGGAGTGCATCTTTGGACCCATTTACATGGGTCCCATTCAGCTCCCTGGAACTTACAGGGATATTTTGGGTATACCAGAAACAAATTGGAGACACATCAGCTGCCTCTTTATGACAGAGTGACTTAGCAGAAAGCATTCTCATTTTGGAATGGTAATGGCATCTTTTGGACAATAAGAAAGTAATTTAATTTTGTAGAGAGGTTTAGTATGCTCTTCAGTACTCAGACAGAGAGACAATCGACACACATACAAAAAAGCCACACAAATACAGACACAGAGAAGGAGAGAAAGAGATACAGAGAAAGAGAGAGAGAGACAGATGGAACACATACAAACAGACAGTTAAATGCACGGTTTAGGTGGAGAAAACTCCAGAATAACTATAGCTTCAGGGTTTCACCCAGTGTGCAGAAACAAAATCAGAGAAATAGAGAGACAGTTTTGGCTTAGGGTAGCAGGCAAATACATTGCAAACAGAATTATAGTCTCCCACCAGGGTGTAGAGACATATACAGAGTGACACAGTGAGAGACAGAGATACACAGAGACAGAGACAGAGACATTGAGTACTAGAGAGAGAGTTAAAGAATGAAATGACATACAGACACACAGACAGTCCAAGGCTTAATGTAGGCTTGGAAAAGTGCATTATACATCCAGAGGCTGGCTGCCAACCTACACATGGAAGAAGCTGTCTCTGCCTAATGAACTCAGTCCTGGTGCTGACATCATCTCTTGCACCAATGTAGCTGCAGTCACATCATCTTTCAATCTAATCTAAGAAATAAAATTTAATCCTTCCTGAAGAAGCTAACCATGGAAAACTCACCTTTTATAAAGTCATGTGATTCCTTTTGTTCTCTTAGTAATTGATGTACTTTTTAGGGTATTTGATATTGCTCCAGAAAATGGCATTGAACTGTTTTTCCACTATAACAGTAGCAGCTAGATTCCTTTAAACATAAGATGCACTTCCAATTGGGGTGGCTGAATGATGCTCGGTACCCAACACCTCAGAATATGGAGTCAGCCTTAACTCATCACCAATTGTGGAATAAAAATTGCCCAAATCGTTGATAGGAATCAGTGTTCTGAAGAGTTGAGGGAAAAAACTCCCAAAGTCCTAAACCTGAAACCCACATGTGATTCAGCAATGTGGTGGTGGATTTGTTTTTTGGGAAACACACTGACCTCATGGTTGTTTCACTGTTTGGTCATTCTCAGAAAAAGATCTCTGGGGTGTCCCGCTCAACTGAGTCTGGTTATGGAGAGAATGCAGAGGAAGCCTCCATGGTTTTCCCAGCTCCAACATTGGTCATTTGTTTATGTGGAAGGGGAAAGCTCGCTATGGAGACAGAACCCTGATCAATGGAACAAGAATCTTGGAATGTCCATGAACTTTAGTTTTTCTGACATGGTTGGAGAGGGTGAGTGTGGGAGACAGGAGAAGATATGAAAATGGTCAGAGAAAGAAAACAGAGAGAAGATAGCAGAGAGGAATTGGAAGGTGATAGAGAGAAAAATAAAACAGGTGTGGGTATGGTTATGTCTTTTAAAGGGTGAAAAGACACTGCCTGCCTTCTATGGAACCCTTGACTGAACAGAGTACTGGCTGAGTAAGTGCACCCTTCCAGGTGTCATGGAAAGGTAGCCAGATGCTAGGACTTTTCATTCCCACCTTCATTTTTTATGAAGGATATTTAGGATCTTGGACTTTGCTAATAACGATGTCGATATCTCAAGACTGCTTCATTTTGATAAAAGGGCATAGGCCAACTTTGGGGGTACTGAGAACAGTGGGGTAATAACAAATACCAGAGTACAAGGTTGTTCCATTGATTTCCAGAATGTGTGGCACTGTCTTGGGCAACCTAAGCCTCGTCTGATGTCAGCAGTATAGGAGATATGGTTATGATTAGAAAACAAAATATTTCCTAAGTCCTGATGAGAGAGGTACATGGACAAATGAGGGAGTTTTTTCCGAGAGAAGGGTACCAGATGAGGAGGAGAGGAATCTGGGATATTGAGGGAATGAATACTATTCATCTTGAGTGAATCTTTGATCATTTTTGCATGTGTCCCATTCAGTTCACAGGCATTTACAAGAAAACTTTAGGTTTGCCAAAAAAAGTGGAGACAAATCAGGTGCTTTTTTGATACAAACAACTTGGCTTAAAGCATTTACATATTTGAAAAAGAAGGGATCTATAGGACAATAAAAGGCACCTTAATTTTGCAATTTTAGAGTGTTTTAGCATGTTCTTCAATACTCTGACAGAGAGACAGAAACACATAGCAAGAGAGACATATACAGACACACAGACAAAAGGATAAGATTTGGTAGAGAACAGTCCTGACCATATCCAGAGCTGCTGGTATTATCCATGTTGCAGAGGCATAGACAGAAGTCAAGAGAGTTACTGAGAGACTGGGAAAGAGAGCGAGAGAGTGAGTGAGGGAGAGAGCAAAAGAACTAAATTAGCAGAGGCCAAGAGGCTAAGTTAGCATGCAGGTCCAGTCCCATGCAGTTAGAGTTGTACTGGCACACCAGGGTGAAGAGACATTCACAGAGAGACAGTGACAGTGAGTGATAGAGAGTTAGAGATAAAAATTCAGACAGACACAGAAAAATCATGGCTTAAAGTATGCTGAGATGATTGAATACCAGGTCCAATAGATGGTCCTATCATACTCAAGGATGATGCTGTCTCTGCCTCATGCACTCTGTCCTGCATTTAATATCATTTGGTGCACCCAAATACCTGCAGTCCAATGATCATTCAATCTAATCAAGATATCAAATATACATCTTCCTGGAAGAAGCTACCATGCAATAATCAATTTTGGTTCAGTTACGAGTGTGTTTTCATTTTCTTAGTCCATTGATGTACAACCTGGGTATTATGATATTCCTCCATAAAAGCATTTGAACAGTTTTCCAAGGTAACAATAACAGCAAGGATGCTTTAATCATAAGATATATTTCACATGGGTGAGGCCTAAGAAGGCGTATTACTGCCAATCTCAGAACTCAGAGTCAGCTTGAACTCATGGGCAAAGGCAAAACAAAATGGCTGAACATTCAAATCGACACAGAATATCTAAAACTGAAGGGAAGAAACTGCCGAAGACATAATGCTGTAAACAAAAATGATTCTTCGAATTTGGTGTTGGACCTCATCCTTGGGATACACACCCACCTGAAGGGGTATCTCACCATTTGGTCAGTCTGAGAAAATGATCTCTACGTTTCCCACTCACCCAAGCATGGGCATGTAGAGAGGTCACAGAGAGAGACCCTCTCTGGTTTTCACAGCACCATTGTTGGTAGTTTGTTTACGTGGAAGGGGAAAGACCATTATGGAAATCAAACTATGAACAATCAAACACCAACCTTAAAAAGTCCATGAACCAATGATTTCTGACAGGGGTGAATAGTGGGATTAGGGCTGAAAGGAGATGATATGAAGAAAGTCAAATGAAGAGCAGTGACTAGATAGCAGAGAGGAAGTGGAAAGTAAGAGGGGGACAGAGAGAGAGAGACAGAGACAGAGACAGAGAGACAGAGAGAATTAGAGAGCATGAATCGGTCAGGATCTGTCTTTTTAAGGGGTAATTTATTCCTGCCTGCAGACTTAGTACCCATGAAACTCTGCAATGAACAGAGTACTGCCTGAGTGAATGCATCATGCCAGGTTTCTTGGCCAGGCCAGTCTAATGCCTGGAACTTTCATTCTCACTTTCCTTTAATACTGAATATTGTGGTGTTAGACTTGGCAACTTAGGAAATTAGGATATGGAGTTCTCAAGATTGCATCCTGTTGGAACAGTTGTACTGAACATAATTGGGGGATCTGAGAATTTTGTGGTACTACCACATCCTGGAGTATCTGCTTGCTCCTTTCTTTTGCAGGGCATGTAGCACTTACTTGGACCTCCAAGAACTCGCCAGATGTCAGCAGTATAGGAGATGAGGTTCAGTTTAGAAAAGAAAATGTTTCTGAAATCCTGGTATCAGAGGGATGAATAGTCAGATGAAGGAGTGGATTTGGAGAGAGAAATCACAGTTTATGATGAAAGTAATCTGTGATCATTGAGAGGCTGAATATTATTTATACAGAGTGCATCTTTGTCCCTGTTTGTATGGGCCAAAAATATAATTTGGACTCACACCATCTATCTCTTTATTATAGAAGCAACTTGACTGAAAGCATTCTCATTTTGGAATGGGAAGGGTATCTTTAGGACAATAAAAAAGCACCTTAATTTTGACAAGGTTGTGTGATTTTGCATGATTTTCAATAATTGGACAGAGAGGCAGACACACACACACACAAAGAGAGAGAGACTGAGAGAGAGAGAGAGAGAGATGCAAACAGACAGATAAAATCTCAGTTAAGGTGAAGTCCAGTCCAGATCAATTACTGCTGCATGTATTCACCCAAGATCCAGATGCAAACACAGGACCAGAGGGAAAGAGAGAGACAGAGAGAGAGAGAGAGAGAGAGAGAGAGAGAGAGAGACTTTGGTTTATTTGCAGGCAAGCACATTGCTAAGCACATAGAATTATAAACTACCACACAGTGTGTAGAGTCATATTGAGAGAGACATTGACACTGAGAGACAGAGATACAAGGAGACAGAGACAGTGAGTTATAAATTTCGAGTTACATAATGAAATGACAGACAGACAGACTGACAAACAGACAAGCCAAGCTTAGTGTAAGCTATTTTATTTGTGAACCATGTCCAGTGGCAGGCCACGAACATATTAATCAAGGATCCTGTCTCTGCTTAATGAACTATGCCCTGATGATGACAGAATCTCCTTATCCAATGTATCTGCATTCCAATGATCATTCAATCTAATCTAAGAAATGGAATTAAAACCTTTCTGGAAGAAGCTAAAAATATAAAACCCAACTTTTTTACATTAATGTGAATCATTTTCTTAGTGTATTGATGTACTTCTTAGGGTATATGACATTCATACACAAATAGGCATTGATTTTTTTTCATGGTAACAGTAATCGCTAGATTCCCTTAAACATAAGATGTACTACAAATGGAGATTTCTGAAGGAACATGAGCTGAAGTATTTCATTGTAATCTAAGATATGGTATTTAAACCTTCCTGGAAGAAGCTACCATGCAAAACTCAATTTATGTTCAATAATGTGTTTGTTTTGATTATCTTAGTCCATAGATGCACATCTTGGGGAATATGACATTCCTCAATAACAGCATTTGAAAAGATTTTCCATGGTAAAAGTAACTTGAAGGATTCATTACTCATTAATTATATTTCCTTTGGGCAAGGCAAAAAAAGCTTGGTACTCCTGATCTCAGAAATGAGAATCATCATGATCTCATGGAAATGAACAGAAGAAAATGGCTGAACATTCAAGTCGAAACAGAATTCCTGAAAAAAAGAGGGAAGAAACTGCCAAAACATAGTGCTGCAAACACAAATGATTCAGAGAATGTGGTGTTGGCCCTCATCCTGAGATACAAACCAACTAGAAACAGTTTCTCCCTGTTTGGCCAGTTTGCCATTTGTTAACGTTGAAGGGGAAAGTGGAAAGTGGACAGTGAACAAAGGAACACCTACCTAAGAAAGCACAAAAAATCAAGGATTTCAGACAGGGTTGGAGATGTTGATTGGGGGAGAAGGAGAAGAGACAAATGGGGTCAGAGGAATAGCAAAGAGCATAGAGCAGAGAGGAAGTAGAA